>NC_143021.1:101547319-101717319 GCF_055824585.1 Amblyomma mixtum | reverse complement strand
CGTAGCGGCTTAGTGAGAAGTTCAAGGAAGAAGAGGGAGGCGCGCGCAGACTGATCTGGGCTCTGGGCCGTTTGCGCCAAGCTGTGTTCATTCGAGCCCTCACCTGTATTAAACCCCTTTCGTTCGCTACAATATCTTTTCCGCCCCATTCGAGACATTTCGCTCGACGACTAATGAATTTGTGCCCTCGAAATGTTGGGGTGATTTCACAGGCACAAATTCTGCCGTCTTCGCAAGCAGCAGCATATCTTCCTGCAGTGAGAGAACTCCATCATAAGGCTGGCACATGTTATCCACTAATACGGGGATTATGTTTGGCTTCAAAGAAATTTCACCGACACTGTAGTCTAGCGTTGGACTACACTCGCGAAAAAGTCAACACCCAAGATCGCGTCATGCGTGGCACGTCTCAATACAGCGACTTCTGTTCTGTAGCAACTCGTTACCAAGCACAACTGAAGCTGAGCACAGGCAAACCAGAAAAAAGTTTCACCCTCAACTTCTCAAAACGTACCGATTGTGTCCCACACAAACATAACTTTCTGTCGAAGGGAAATGAGGGGCTCGTTATAAATATGAAAGAAGCCAACACCTTCGGAGGTCGTGGGTTAGGATCCCACCGGCGGCATGTGGTTGTTTTATCTTCTGCTTTTCTAATCAAATAGCTTGAAGCGATAACATATTCAGTAATATTCTAAATTGATCAACACCACAAAATAAATAAATGAAAAAAAAATCCCCTGTGCCCCTTGGTTTCTGTGGCTGTTGGCTTCTTTCATATTTCTGTCGAAGGCTGTTCTTAAATGAAAGGCTCATAACTGAGACAGCGGCACCAGTAGAAACCAAAGCATCGGTTTAAGCATTGTCTACAGTCACTGACACTTTGTTCCTTAGCATGTCTGTAGGCAGAGCGGCGGCGGAGTGATGCAGCGATTGGAGACAGGGGAGCCCCTGCGTGCACCGCGTTGGGGAGAAGGAGGCCGATAGAAGGTAGCGGGTGGCTGCTCCCACTGAGCGTCATTCCTGAAGCGTGGTGCGCGCTGCAGAGGGGGTCGATTGAATTGGCGACATGAGCAATATGGATAAGATAGTTAAAGTAGCCGAAGAGTTCTACACAAATCTATACAGTAGCTGATGTAATCATCAAGGTACTGAGAGAGGCAGTCGAGCACAGCAATTGGACATCCCGCCAGCACCGAAGGACGAAGTAAAGAAAGCCTTAGGAACAATGCAAAGGGGGAAAACAGCAGGTGAGGATCAAGTAACTACAGGTTTGTTGAAGAACGGAGGAGAGATTGTGCTAGAAAAACTAGCCACCATGTATACGCAATGCCTTGTCACCTCGACAGTACCAGAAGCTTAGAACGCTAACATTATCTTAATTCATAACAAAGGAGACGTCAAGGACTTGAAAAATTACAGACCGATCACCTTACTGTCCATTGTCTACGAGGTATTTACTAAGGTAATCGTTAATAGAGTCAGGACAACCTTGGACTTCAGTCAACCAAATGATCAGGCAGGCTTTCGTAAAGGGTACTCGACAATAGATCACATCCACACGATCAATCAGGTGATAGAAAAATGCACAGAATATAACCAACCCCTATATATAGTCTTCATTGATTACGAGAAAGCATTTGACTCAATGGAAACCTCAGCTGTCATGCAGGCATTTCGGAATCACGGTGTGGAAGAGTGTTATGTGAAAATGTTAGGAGATATTTATAACGATTGCACAGCTACTATAGTTCTCCATAAAGTCAGCAATAAAATTCCAATACAGAAAGGTGTCAGGCAGGGAGACACGATCTCGCCAATGCTATTCACCGCCAGCTTACAGGAGGTATTCCGGGGCCTGAAATGGGAAGAGTTGGGGATAAGAGTTAATGGAGAATACCTGAGTAATTTGCGATTCGCTGGTGACATTCCCTTGCTAAGCCACTGAGGACAATAACTACAAAGCATGATCAATGAGTTAGACAGGCAGAGCAGAACGGTGGGGCTAAATATTAACATGCAGAAAACCAAAGTAATGTTGAATAACCTAGCAAGGGAACCGCAGTTCGCAGTTGGTAGCTAGGTGCTGGAAGTAGTAAGAGAATATGTCTGCTTAGGGCAGGTAGTGGCCGCAGATCCAGATCATGAAAGGGAAATAACTAGAAGAGTAAGAATGGGGTGGAGCGCATATGGCAGGTTCTCTCAGATCATGAATGGCAGTTTGCAAATATCCCTCAAGAGAAAAGTATACAAGAGCTGTATCTTACTGGTACTCACCTATGGGACAGATACGTGGAGGCTAACAAAGAGGGTTCAGCTTAAATAAGGACAACGCAGCGACCTATGGAAAGAAAAAATGATAGGTCTAACGTTAAGAGATCGGAAGAGGGTGGAGTGGGTGAGGGAACAAACGCGGGTTTATGTTATCTTAGTTGAAATCAAGATGAAGAAATGGGCTTGGGCAGGGCATGTAATGCGAAGGCAAGATAACCGCTGATCGTTAAGGGTAACAGAGTGGATTTCAAGAGAAGGCAAACGTAGCAGGGGACGGCAGAAAGTTAGGTGGGCGGATGAGATTAAGAAGTTTGAGGGGATAGAGTGGCCGCAACTAGCAAAGGTCAGGGCTAATTGGAGAGACATGGGAGAGCCCTTGCCCTACAGTGGGTGTAGTCAGGCTGATGATGATGGTGAGCAAAAGCGGGAGATGCGTCCGCTGAACCCCCAGCCGTAGCATATCGGTGCCTGGCGGCTTTGGTAGCTCACAGCAGGATCCCTTAAAGGCTAAGGAGAGGCGACGGACGCGCGACGATACGCATCACGAGGCACTTCATCACGACGGTATGGAAGCTGCTGGATGGGCGCGACGACGATTGCTGGCTCCGCTCAACGCCGGAGTTGTAAAAGCAGCCAACTCTTCGCGTACAATCCCCCTGGCTATAGAAGTGATGTCTTCTGTCTCGGGGATATCGATGCTGGCGACGGTTGTCACATTGGAAAGAGCGCCGAATTTGGGTGCTATCCGGCGTGCTTTAAGCGCCTCAAATGCAAGGCTTTGCTTTATGACGTCTGCAACCGTAGATAGGGTGTCTCGTGAAATTAGGAAGTTGTATACGTCCTCAGCAATCCCTTTGAGAGGGTGGCCTACCTTGTCTTCTGCTAGCATCCGCCGGTTGACCATTAGACAAAGTTTCAATACTTCCTCGATGTATTTTGTGTATGTTTCACTGGGTAGTTGGGCTCTTTGGGAAAGGCGATGCTCAGTGCGTTCTTTCCTCGGAAGATATCTCCGAAGGTCTTCGTGATTTCTTCAACAATCCGGCTCTAGGTCGTGAGTTTCCTGCTAATTATCAATCCAAGTCAGAGCTGTGCCAGCAAGGAAAAAAACAGAGGTATATGGGTGTTTGTCCAATTACTTTACAGTCTTTGAGAGCTTTATCTATGTCTCCGTCATACGCAGGCTGGTCAGCAGTTGTTTAGTACAGGTTTGATATCTATACTTGTGGACAAAGCTAACCTCGTATTCCTTTCTGATTTCGTCCAGTCCGGCAGCATATTTTGCCCCGTCAGTCTGGTAAGGGTTTCATGATGATCTTTATATTGATCATGCAGTGGTCCTTACCGACGGTTTCCTGCGTATTAGTCCACTTACCTCGCGTTTTCCATGAAGGTTAGGTCGGGACACGTGTCCCTCTGCGCCGAGTTCCTTATCCGCGTGGACACGCCGAGTCGGCGTGTAAGGTTAGGCCTAAAGTGGACGCCACCTCCGCTAGCTTCCGCCATGGTATGTACCCTCGGTGATAGCGCCATGAGGGGCTCTGCGCGTTGAAGTACCTCACTTCTAGTAGCGGGTCTCGTCCCGCTTCTCTGATATCTGTGCTCAGGAGGGTGGAGAAGGTTGCGTTATTTGGTTTAGCTGCATGGGACACGTGTAGGATGTGGAGCGGAGAATCCTCCTTTTTTATCGGCAGGAGAGTGCTTGGCCCCTCTTCCGGGCGCTCATATATCCAAATCCGACATGCACCGAGGCGCTGAAACACCTGCAGAGAGCGATACAGAAATGTCAAGGACACAAAGCCCGGCTTGAGCTGAAGCATCGGGACGAGTACTTTAGCACGACCCAAGACCCAAGCGGAGAAGCTTACAGATAAAATGGAGCCGAAAACGCCAAGCTAGACGAAACGTTCAAACATTCAACGTTCAAACGTTCAAGCGGGGATCAAATGCGGGGCAGCGACAGGGAGGGACGGGATCCGGTAAAAATTCCAGCCGATATGCCGAAACTTGCATACGACTCCGTCCTAGAGAACTTTAATTCGATATGGGCGCGCGGAAATCTACTTCCCACGGAGCGGAACACGAGGCTGGTAACTTTCATTCTTAAGTGGGGCAAAGCCATAGGCAAGGACAGTCTAAGACAAATTTCTATCACCTCGTGCGTGTGCAAAGTGATAGTAACACAGACTATCGAGTCTTCGCCTACTCAATGTACGGCTTCAGGAAAAATAATTCGGCTCAGAACATCCAGGGGCAGCTCAGTAGGTAGGTACGAAACCAGATTGAACATCTGAACGGATGTCCAACAACGAGGAGATCTTGACGCACCTCTCGGAGATGGTGTGCGGCGAGAACACCTTCGAGTACGTAAAACGCTTCCTCACAGAAAGACAGGCCTACTTAAGAATCCAGAATGAAGAATATGGTTCCTTTTCTATTAGGAACCAGGGGCACGCCACGGGGAACGGTGCTATCTCCCCTACTTTTCAACTTGGCTATGTAGAACCTCCGTGCCCACCTGGAGGGAGTCCGGGGTGTGCAGCACGTGCTCTACGCGGATGACATCTCCTTATGGGCCACGCAGGGCTCTTTCGGAGAAATGGAGGACAGCCTGCTAGAGGCAGTCACCTCGGTGAACGAGTACGCGAGAAGATGAGGCCTCCATTGCTCGCCGCAAAAAATCCGAGTTCGTGCACATTCGCCCTCAGAAAAATGCACGAACAAGATGGAATTGCTTCTCGGATTGGAGCTGATACCCGAACTGAAAGGATCAGAGCCCTAGGTTTTTTCTGCCCCTAATGCAATCTCGCGAAGACCACACTTCACAAGCTGGAGAATGTGGGAGACCAGGTGGGACGAATGGTCACAGGGTCTCGAACAACTAAGGGAACTGCCAAGCAAAGACACTCCGCGGCTGGCCAGTGCCTTTTTAACGAGTAGAATACTATACTAGACCCCCTGCTTTCGCCTCAAAGAACACGACGAAAACATCCTCGAGGTGGTCCCGCGCAAAATGGCGAAGAAGGCCTCGACCTTCCGATAAACACGTCGAACCTGAGACGTCAAGGTCCGGGTAAGACGAGCTCTTGGAAGAACTGAGGAAAGTCCACCTTACACGTAAATTCACCCGATTATCGTAGATGCCCTCGGGACTCCGCCTATTAGCCCAATTACATATACAACACGACTCTAACCGAAAAGAGAGAAAGAAAAGTTGCAGGAGTGGCGCTAAGCCGTGCACGTAAGGCCATTCCCGTCTGACAAGTCCAGGGACGACCACAAGGGTAGGCGCGAGGCCATGGTAGACACTTCAGCTCACCACTACGGAGGGAAACCCGGGGCATACTACGTGGACGCGTCCGGTCCGTATCAAGGTGGGTGGTACATGGTGGCTGCCATCCACGAGTCCAAAACAGTGAAAGGGCTCACACACAAAGCCCGAAACCTAACCCAACCGGAGGAGATCGCCTTCACGTTCGCGGCAACACATTCTGATTCCTAGACAGTCAAAACCTACTCGCGCAAGGCGCGTCGGAACTTCAAACAGGCTTGGGTTCCCTACCTGACCTACCGGTTATTGCAAAACGGCTCATACTCAGGAAGTACATTCCAACTCTTCATATTCTGGGCTGCGGCCCACTCGGGGCTACGAGGAAAAGACGCAGCAGCTTCAAAAGAAGAAGATGCGGATACCGCGCCGTCTTACACTTTCAGGGAAGTAAGTCGACTATACGAAAAATTAAGAGGAGCTTTAGCGACTAAAGTGGTGACAGGCGAAAGCCTGAGTGCAGCATTCTGCTACGCGATTGTTCACTTCACATTCTGTTGGTGTATTAATTAACTGCCAATTACTGACGCTCAATCTTTGCCTTTAGGAGTGCAACGCGACAGCGTGTTGTTGCGCTGCCAGGTACTCCACGGAACGCCACCACCCGTTCGGCGCGATGCGTTGCCCTTTGAATGAAACGCTTTTTGTGGAAAGGAAATGGCGCTGAAATCCTCTGTCATCTCGGTGGACACCTGAACCGCACCGTACAGGAAGGAAGGAAGTGGGAGTGAAAGAAGAAAGAGGGGTCGTAATGAAGAAAATGAAAACTGGATTTGAGGAAAGGAAATTACGCAGCAACTGTCTCACCTATCTCGGTGGACACCCGTCGAAAATTGTATTTGAGGAAAGGAAACTGCGCAGTAACTGTCTCACATAGTTCGGTGGACACCCGTCAAAATTGGCGCGCAGTGACGTCACGACCATTTCGACCAATCTGAAACGCGGAAAAATTTGCTAACATGACTTGGTCACCACAGTATGAGCCATTAAAGGTTTTCGCCTTAGTATAACCACAACCGTTGCCCCACCCGTCTAATAGATTAACGGGAGCGAAAGAACTTCTGTTGCCCTGCCTCGTCACGAAAACCATGATGTGCCCGGCCTCGCTGAAGCACTGTGACGCTGCCTTCTCCGAGTAGTGCCCGCACTTTGGGCTACGGTCATCGGCGCTGTACCACATGATGTGGGCGGGTCCCTCCAACCCTGCCTTTACCCCCCAACCGAAACCCCACCCGCGAGTACTGGGAGGCGACCTACTCGCCTGCTCCGAACTTAAAGCCCAAAAGGCGATGGCTGAGCGAGCAATGGCGGGAGCGGCATCCACTGTGGTCCTGTACTAGGGACACCACCTGGTGTTTACGAGGTGAAGGGCTGTTAGCCTGACTCCAGAGCAACCAACATTTAACCCCCTCTTTTCAGAGGAAATAAACGTTTTTACCACCACCACCATCATGTTCCCGTGTTTGCCACTGTGAAGGGGCAGGCAGTTAAGAATTATGTCAATGTTGGCCGGTAGGTAATTGCACCCTCTTGATTTCATAATATAGGCAGTGATGACGAACAGGAAAAGAATCCGCTGCGCATGCAAGAGAACCAGGGTGCGAATCTCACTGTCACGCTAATCTTCACCGGACAAAAAAAAGAGTGCAGGTGGAATTGCGTAACCAGGCCTGGGATGCAGCCTGATCTAGGCGCCCAGACGCAGGAGACTGCTGCCTCACCTGAATAGGATTTTGCCGCCCTTCTGTAGGACTTGGACAAAGCATCCAAAATAAAGGCAATAAGTAACTCTGGGCCTTCAGTTGCCAGCGGCTGCGGAACAACTCACCAAAGCGGCGGTCAGACCTGCGATACATGTGACACCACGGCGGGTGCTAAGAATCTCGGGCTCCGGATAGGCCGCCTTTGGAAACTGGACGTGACAGGCTTTCGCCTTAAAACTCAGCACACTGCACTGATGGGCGACTTCAGTGCCAAGGTAGGCAAGAACAGGCCGGAGACCAGACAATGGGCGACTATGACTTAGGTGATAGGACTATCTGGGGGGAGTTACTAGCGTTGTTCAAAGTTAGGTATAATGTAGAGATCGTGAGTGTGTCTTTCCGAAAACGGGAGAACAGGAAGTTGATGTGGAATAGCTGCAATGGAAAGACTACAATCAAATGCACTTCATATTGCGCGTTCACCCTGGCATCGTGCATGACGTGGAGTTCCCCGGAAAAGGGCGTTGTAGCGATAGCGAACACAGGATGGTAACTTCACGAAATACCTAGGCATAAAAAAGTTTTGGAAGAAACAAGTGAGGCGGAAGCCCATAAACAACTTAGCGGTAAGAGGGAAAGTATAGGAATACGACCACCTTGATACTCAAGCAGTGAACGATAATCTCGCAGCTATCATTATCGAGAGCGCGGAAGGAATGGACGGTATAAAGGTTAGACATAATATCGTCAAAATATGAGGAGACGGCTGATCTGACTTAGAAACGCCAGAGCATGAAACAGTGCAACAGAGAATGGAACTTGTAAAGCAATCCAAGTCACAAGCGCAAGATAACTGGCGTAAAGATCTAGTTTTTTATTGATAGACTTGAGCATGCTCTGCAAAACGGAGGTAGCCTAAAAGCGGTGACGAGGAAACTGTGGACAGGCAAAAGTCAGATGTTTGTCAAGAGTCTAAGAGTTCAATGTCACTAGCTATACTGGTAAAATAGTTAAAGTAGCTCAAGAGTTCTACACAAAGCTATAGTGTAGCCGTTGTAATCACGATAAACTCGCGAATTTAATTTCGCATGTTCTGACGTGCAAGTGCGAGCCTCACTTTAATGAAGAAAAGATTCTGGGTGGAAGTGCAAACACAAAAGCCACAGTTTTTCTGGAGCCTTTCCACATCCACAAAAAAGCGGGTCATTCTATTAGCGACGCGTCACTAAGTTTGCGCGCCTCCGAGCACGCCTTTCTGGGTAGTTACCTGTGAGAAGAACACTGCCCCTTACGTGCGTCCTGTTTTTCTTTAGTTTAGTGTTTCTTTGGTTTTTATTTTTATTTGTTTTTAATTTAGTTTTCTTTAATATGTTCGTTGAATCTTGACGCTTTTTTTCGCTGTTGTTGCTACTTAATACCTGTTATTTCGGTGATGGTAGCTATGTAACCGAATTTCTCTTTTTTTTCCTCTGAAGAAGGTCGGCGCCGCCCTAGTGCCGTGTGTGCATGGAATGTGTACGCCCATATATTGTTAACTGTTCCTGATAATAAAGCCAGTTAGTTGTTAGTAGCATTCGTGTTTGTCGTGTCTTCCTCCTGTGTTCGTCTTTTTTGCGCCTTCATTCAAGTAATCACGATGTTTAAGTGAGAGGAAGTAGCTAACGCCAATGATACATCCTGCAATTAACAAATGAGAAAGTAAAGAAAGCCTTAAAAGCAATGCAAAGAGGGGAATCAGGTGCTGAGCGTCAGATAACGTTATATCTGTGAAAAGACGGTGGGGAGATTTTGCTGGAAAAGTTATCCACCCTGTATATGCAAAACCTTATGTATGTGGAAAGAAAGATTAACTTATTTCAATCCGTAAGGAAGGGGACGTCAAGGACTTGAATTCTACAGACCGATCAGCTTACTGTCTATTGCCGACAAAGTATTCATTAAATTAATTGCATTTAAAGTCGCAATAAATTTATACTTCAGTAAACCAATTGACAAGTAGGCTTTTCTAAGTACACTCGGCAATGGATCTTATCGACCCTAGCAATCATCTAATCGGTCGGGAAATCCGAGCAATATATTACAAGGAAGCATTTATTTTACTGGGAAGACCGCAGCACTCACGCCAGGATCACGGAATCAGGGTGCACATAGCTTTATGTGAAATTCTGGAAGATATCTGCAGTGGCTGCACAGACACCAGAGTCCACTTTAAAGTCACCAACAAAATTATTATAATAAAAGATGCGTGGCAGTGCGACGCGTTCTCTCCAATCCTATCCAGCGCCTGCTTTCAAGAGGTACTCGGGAGCCTGGACTGCGAATAGTTGCGGAAAATAGGTAATAAATATACCTCAGTAATTTTTGATTCGCTGAGGATATTATGGGGTAGAAACGTGAAGGCAAAATATAGGATGTATACTCAAAATGGAAAACAATGCAGCGAGCAATGGAATGGAAAGTAAAAAAATCTGCGGCTGAAGCTTTTATTCTATTTACTAGAATCAACCGAGAATCTACGGGCACAAAGTTACGCGGTCGGTGTAGATAGAGTAGTTGGCAGGGTTATGGTGGCCGCAGATGGCAAAGAACAGGGTTCACTGGAGAGATGTAGGAGAGGCTTTTGTCCTGCTGTGACCGTAGTGAGGCTGATGATGATGATGATGCATTTATAAGTTCGACCCATTAATTTTGGAGTATTCACCTTTTTTACTTTCTCCATAGCGCATATGTAAGATGATTGTTATCTAACTTTGATTATACAAGCAATACAAGAAATTTTACGACGGTCAGTACATAAGTGCCACCCTGCCTTTCAAGATCTGGAGACTATTACGTCAAACAGAAATGGTTTTATTGCAGGTGCGCTCTACCTGAACGTATTTCTAAGATGATCCTGAATTATCCGCCCTGACGTGTGTCGATTCCTTGTGAGATCACGTGCTTGATTCTTCCGCTACTTCATCGCGCCCTCATAAATAAAACACGAAGAAGTAATGTTGGCTGACTTTGCCATAATGAGGCTTAATCGTTTTTGGGCCGCCGACCGACATGATTTCTGCTCTTTGCTAGCCATGCAACCCACACTTCGACAAGCTGCCGCTAGGTGATTAAAAAAATTCAGCATGGACCTTATGAGGCGCATATGTGGATTGAAGTGCACGCGGTGCAGGCAAAGCTGGAATATCCGCTTGTCATGCCTGTGCACCAAATAAGCCTTTGCTTGCATGAGAACCACTGGCAGCGGCATTGTCGTGTTGCGCAATTTCCTGGAGAAATGAGCTCGTGGAGAGATAAACTGTATCATAGGTCTGAAGAACAACAGTTTCATGCCTTCAACGGTATTAGTTTTTGGTAGGCTAACTTCAACAACGATTACTATGCCAACATGGATTGTTCATAATGGGGGCACTCTAGATGCCAGTCCAGTTAGACAGACCCGAACTCGGTGCCGTAGCGCTAGTTTTGGTAAGGAAATCTACATTTCACGACCGCTGAGCGCTGCGTTCGTTAACTTTCAATACAGGACCCTCCTTCATTGCCTGTCTCATCGAAACGAGACCGCTGCTTCGGGCACCGGTTTCCGAACTTGTATGGAAGAAGATTGTAACACAGCCACCAAATAACCGCAGGATAGTTTATGTTGTTTCTGTGACATAGTCTTCAGCACCGTCTCCTTTCATTAAAAATTATTGTCGGACAGGGACACTACTAAAAATTCTAAACGTGGCGGTTTTTCTTTCGTCATGCTGTCACGCGCTCTGATCTCGTTTGCTTTGCAAGCGTATTTTTACGGCATATTTTTTTGTATTCTTTACGCTCACAACAGCTGTTCAAAGTTAGCACACAGTTAAATCAACGGTCGACGCACATAACTGGAGGATTGATTTAATTCGAGACTTCAACATGTAGCTATTCTCGCCCACACATAACGACACCATCTGAAGAGCCTAAGGATTTCACTTCATAGAGGATAATTTAAACACAATACAACCGCACTTTCTTGATAGTTAAATATATCAGAGCATCTTTCGTCCGCTACTTCATCGGCTGCTAGGAGAGCCATAAATCCTGACGCAATAGTAGCAAATCCAAGCACAGACGGCAAAATAGAGATGTGTTGGGAACATTCGGTTGGGAGAAGTTTAGCGTTTGGAGGGCTTTTTCGCAGTGTTTTCAAAGGTAGAAAAACTTTGTTTTCTTTATGAAAGCAGCACACCGAATTGCTTCTATTTTTTCGTAAAACGCTCCATTTTACTTCTAAGAAACCAAAATATTAACTTGTTATAATGAAGGCGTGTTTCATAAGAGTGGCGTTTTTTTGTGTGTGGGAATCTATAAAATACCTTTGTGTCTCAATTACTTTGACATAGCAGGACGAGCTTTTAAAATGTGCTTCTCTTTCAGATACACAAAAAGGAAAGCCCCGCCGTAAGATATTCTCTTCCTGTTTTTGTAACAAATACTGTTGTGCATGCATTCATGTGTGAAAATATCTTCGGTGAGCGATTAGATGAAAAATCAAGTCCGCCTCAACTCTTTCTTTTGAAAGAAGCCTCAGTGGTAGCGTGTATATCACCGCCATTCGACTAAACGTCCCAGTGTTCCACTTAGATGTCCAATGCAGCAGTCTTGGTTCAATTACGTAAGCCCTTCTGGCCGACGCAGCGTTCTTGCGCATGTCCTACAGCGACAGCCGTTGATCCCTCAAATTCGGATGTCGAGGTGGCGTTGGTCGACGTTTTGGACCACTGAGAGGAGATGGCGAACGATTACCGTTAAAAGCGGGCGCGACGCGTACTCTCAAGTGCGCGGTTTGCGTGCGTGCTGGGAGGATGGCGCAGCGGAAGAGACAAGAGACGGTAGACAGGAGACACTGCCTCTTCGCCGGAGCAAGCTACCATGGCAGCGCTGCTTCTCTCAGGGATCAGCCATTGGCTACTTCAGGTGTGCAGCGCACACTCGCTTATGTCCACCTGTACCAGCGCACAGAGCTCTCGTTCCGGTGATGATGTGCGACCTCGACAAAAACGGATGGTTTTAGAATGATCCATGCATACTCGTCTAGGCAGGCAACACGTACAGCTGGCAGCTGGTAACCTGGTTTACGCCTGCGTAGCTCTATACACTGTCTGCAGGCGCGAAACTCATTCTCTGTCCCTTGGAGAAATTTTCGATTCGTCACTATGGCACGGCGCTTGTCGCGAGAAAATGGTCCATTTTATTTTGATGGCAGTGTTCAAGGCACAGATGAAAACTGACTAGCATTTCTCACTAAAAATACTTATAATCTTAGCTGAAAAGTAGTTTCGCGGCTGATCACTGCAGCAGATTTTGAACCAACCTTATGCTTAATATTTCGCACTCGTTATCACTGAAATCTGTCACTGCGATTTCCCCGATAGTATTGAGGCTTTCAGTTTTTGATAAATGCCTGGCCAACCTTTGGAAATTAAGTTGTCTAAGCTGTGTGACCTGAACAATCTGTATGTTTCTGTTGGGGTATTTCGTTTTACCAGTAAGCCTTTTGTTATCTTAACAATAAAGCTGTTCTGACTGCATTGAGATAAGATTCCTGAGCACTTGCGAGACATTCAGTAATGAAGTGAAATTTACAACAAGACGTGAACTATGTCTTATCATACCGCGGTATGCTATTCGCGCAACAGCAGCAGTTTTCAAGTGTGCGATAATTCGTAGTACACTGCTGCAATTTTTGAATGCTCGTCTTGTCTCTTGAGAACGGGAGAACGGCCTTTCATCATGCTGATATGTTCTTTATTTTAAATTTATTTGTGAGTGTACAGGAACACATTGAAGTTCATTGAACAATCATCACGTGGAAGTTTAGTAAAAGAGCATCCCACGGATGTTCAGTGAAAGAGCATTTTCTACCAAGCGCGAGCCAACGCATGACGCCATCGCAGTGCCATCCTCAGCCACATTAATGATAATTCTTTCTTCTTTGCCAGAAATATAAAAGGGGGAAACTACTCAGCCCTTTTAAAACTCTCATCAGGATGCGCTGTCTTTGTACTTCAGGGTGGGTTCAACATCAAGATATCTGTACTTTTTTTATTTATTTCTTGCTGCTCCTTCTCGGGACCTGATTTCGCAATTCTGCAGACCAATCACTATATTTATCTTTTCCCTTCCCCTACTAATTACACAAACCAAGCCTCTTCTTCATGTCGCTATAGCTTTCCTTACCATGGCGAATGCCACTGGTGGTCCTCTTTTTATCTTCGCATTTATGTGGCCTCAGTCACCTAGGAGGACATTGTAAGCGTCACTGAAAGCATGAAAATCACAGCGCATAGATAGCAGACCCCAATGGCAACTTTATCAAATAAGCAAGAAAAGTTAGGTGGTTGACAGCTTAAGGAAGCATGTCTTTCGCATTAAGTGACAGAAGGAGGCGTCCTTGTGACGGCTCCCGTGCTAATCACGAGCGACTTTAACATGAACTTTAATGCTCCAGAACTGTTTATAAAATACTGCCGTGCAAGCTGGTTTGCAGGAGGGCGGATTATATGGCGCTCCATATTCGTCTATAAACATGATAGTCATTTATATCCAGGCACGAACGCTTGGGTTATTTATTAAGACATGCTATGAGACTAGTGGCTCAGTGACAAATGGCATACCTAATTACGACAGACGCACAAGCGCCACCTTTCATCATTATTACATATCTCTTACTCCCTCGAAGAAAAAAACTTGACAAAGAAAATGAAATATGGATGGTCGTCACGATTACGAGGAACCATGAACAGGGCTATTGTTTTCGATTAATGTAAAATGCTTTACGTCGGTAGTGTTTGCTTTATAGTCACTCTTTGTGGCTCATTATGCGTCTAGAGAGCTCAAAATGTTTGAAAGCTTTGTAAGGTGGCAATCCTAGCCAGTAAGAAAGTGAGAACTCCCACAGATGCTGCAGAAATCCCGTTACAGAGCTTAACAGGAAACCGACTAGGTGTTTGTCTTTTGAAAGAAAAAAAAGGCTTACAGGTCGTTTCCCGCTGCGTCAGTCGTTGCAAGGAAATGTAGTTATTCTTAACAGGTGGCGAGGTTACCGTACAGTCCAAACTTTGTCTCAAACTCTCAAATGTCAAGTGTTTGGTGTTTATTAGCTGCCCGAGGGCAGAGAGCAAGGCAGCAAGCTGCCATGTTTGAAACGAAGGCCTCCTTACACTCTAAATCTACTATGACATTGCTTAAATTGCATGCTGTCTTGGTAGGATTCACCTACGCAGAGGTGAGGTGCAATGGTTGTGCATGAATGCAGCAAGTTTTTTATATATAACGAACTTCTAAAGTCACTTCGGTCACTTGCTCGCGAATCACAGTGTGTAGGGTAGGATCCAGGTTGGAGGGAGATCCCTGCACGCCGTGAAGAAGTGACAGCTGTCGAGCCACCTCATCACGTACAGTCTTTTATCTGGTCAAGCAGCGAGCTGTGAGAGGTTGTCACAGCGAGGCTGGAAAGCGAGTCAGGCTGCACGGAAGGTGGTGACACCAGAATGCGCTGCTTGCGGAGCTCATCGTAGCTCTGACACAGGTTGAATACTTCGGCAACGATGGTAGGGTTCCGGGCGATAAGCATCTGAAATGCTTCAGTTTCGATACCTTTCAGGACATGCATAATTCGGTCCGCCTCGGACATAGACGAGTCTACCCTTGAACAGAGGTTGATGACATCCTCGATTTAGCTCGTGAACGATTCTCCCTGCAGCTGGGCTCTCACTCGCAGGCGCGGTTCAGCGCGTAGCTTTCGTACTGCAGGGCGCCCAAAGATTTCAGAAAATGCTCTTTTCAAGGTTTCTAAAGAACGATCCTTCATTTTTCTCTAATAACAGTAATACATCACCAATTTTCACTCTGCACAGTTTTTAACGAGGTATGTGCGCTAAGGCATGTGCAAGACACCGGTGATAGGGGGCGTAAACAATGAGCCTATATCATGGACTCCAGATTTGGAAAGTGCATTGTTGCGGAGAGCTCAAGAGAGGCGATACTAGCGTCCACAAATGAGACCTTTAAAATAAAAAAAAGCTATATGCCGAAGTGTACTTGAGATTCTTTAAATAACGTTGCAGTAAATCGAATACGCGTTCGCGTTTTCTTCCGGACACTATCGAATTAACGGGTGCTGACCTTATATACAGCTTATCTGACAAGAATAGAGTTGTTAACTATGTGCGCAAGCGCAGCCAAACGGCTACAAGTGAAAGCTGTACTGCATTCATTTAATACATTTTCACTCTAAAACATTTAACATTTGAGCACAAGTCCTCCCCCATCGAGCTGTTCATCAATTCTCTCCCTCCGTACCATATGCTAGCCATCCCGTTTGGCTGAATTGCTAGTGCGACTGCTCCGGTGAAGCGGTTGTCCCGAGTTTGAGCCCAGACCACGACAAATTCATTAACGCACAAGCATTTCTAGGCTATGTCGGCGGGGTTGGGTCACAAAAACGTGTCCGCAAAGCGTGTCCGCAGCAGTTGCGACGTTCTCAGAAGAGGTATCATCGAACGAATGGATATGATCGATAGATGACGGTGTGAGGATGCTGCGCAAAAAAAGATTTCAATAGGATGATTATCTAACCAATTAGACCCAAAAATCCCGAAAAAACTTCGAAATAGCGTGGACATCGTTATAGTCACTGGACGAGAAAACAGCGATGGACGGCAAAATACTGGGAAAATTGGCAAAGGAGTCAAAATAAAGTGTGAAATGTATTGGATTGTATTCATTGATATAGGTTTCAAAAGTTTCATTGGTATAGGTTGTTTAGTTATTTACCAGCAAAAACGATTTGATGGTTAATTAGGCTGAATGGGGATAGAGTAAGTGGAGGGGAAAGCAACCACGGAGCCAAATTTTAAAAACCAAAATAGTTGATTTAGATAAAAGAAGCTGGAATTAGTGCAAATAAACCGATCTTTAATTAAACCATAAGAGAATTACGCTAAAAAAAGAAAATGATAAAGGGAGGCCAAGGGAAGCGACGAGTGTGTCAAGGAGGCGTCGACGCTTTCGCACTCTCCCATTGCGCGTCACCGCACTTATCTGTAATTTCGTCAACTATGATGTTTCTATGGAAGATACATAGCTTTCCTCTGTAGCGGATGCGAACGAGTCATTGCTTCCTTAATACAAATCTACTCCCCCTTTGGGGCTTGTCCTAAACATATGACCAGTTGTGAACTATAATCTCAACTTTGCAGGGCGCTACACTCTCGCCTGCGTTTTCGAATATCCAAGAAAAAATATATGGCCCGCAGACATCCAGTGCACAGACTACGTGTTCATCCGTCTATTCAGCTTCACACGAGGCCCGAACATCCGCGAGTTCCACTTTGAAAGCGATGTTTCAAGTAAGTATCCGCTGCTCAGTGGAAGAGTTCGCAGCTAGTGGCGCTATTCCCACATCACAGTTGCTGCAGCCAGCCATTCTTCTGAGCAAATTATGTGCAGCCAAAAGACAAAAAACAATATGTCTGGGCATGAATTGAGCCTGTAGCAATTAAAAGCACGGAGAGTGCAATGAAACGTATTTGTTTTTGGAGTTAAAGAGGTGGGGAGATTACTGAGATTTCATATTAGATATCAGATAATCATGCATGAAGACAAGCACTTGCTGCTGGGCAGACCCATCTTAAGACTTCCGTAAGCCGTCGTCAACAGTATGCAATCTATTTCGAATGCATTCTCGTTACAAATACGCTAACCTTTAAGGCATTCGATGCCACGCCACCAACAACAGCCGTAGATTACCCTCTGGGTATAGGTCTCCTTTTCGGTCTGGAAGCTGTCAAGAAACAAGTGGTGAACTACCCCTGTGACTTCTGCTGGGTCGCATAAACCCTTGATGTGTGATTGAGTATGCTTGCTACCGATATCGACTCACCTTTTGTTTGTGTCGGGTTAGAGATGGAAGCAAAATTATTGCGCTTAATGGCTTTTAGAGCGTGCGCGCTCAAAACGCGAGAAATCATGCAAGCCTAAATAGTACTTACAGTGGGGACAAAAAAGCGAATAAACATTTGGGCCGCTACACGTCACAGTCCGTAGATTGTCGTACAAGTGAAGCTGCATGAAAGAATTATGCGCCAATAGGCTCCCGGTATCAGGCAGAAATGTCCCAATAAACAAAATTGAAAGTGAAAAAACTTTCAGCACAATTACAGTAATACTTAAAGCAGAATCTAATATATTATACACGTTGGTGGGCATTTAGGCCTTCGAATGAATGGGTTTAGTTGTAAATACGTTTTTTTCTGCGTCACTTTAGTAATCAAAGCAGAGTTTGACGCTCGATTCTGCCGGCATAGGCAATACGTTTCTGCATCGGCAGCTTTCACAAATGAACCTCGGCGCTTACGCTCTTCGGTTCTGCACTGGTGGCATGTTTGCGGTTACAGTTACAACGCATGTAGTTGTTTCTTTAGTTTACATGTTATATTGTCACGCGCTACGCACGGGCCCTGAAGGAACAACAAAGAAGTACGCACGCAGAAATAGAGGAAGTCTAGTACCCTGCAGCTGACGCACCAGGCTCGGGTCGACCTACCCATGTAAATAGCCAGTGTAAACAGAACTTGTCACAGTATGGTGGAGGGTCTGGGTACTGGAGGCTGGAATCGGCGTTGTAAATACAGCCTGTAACAATTTTAATAATATTTTATCGTTTGTTTCGTTGTTCTTAAAGATTTAATGACAAAAGCTGTATTATGCAATAACCTTGTACGGGTTATTACAAAAATGTTGTACAGTTGTCATTCGGATGTCAAACTGTCATTCATTTTTACAAAAACATTCATTTGCCATTCACATGCCTCACATAATCAGTTAGGTTGTGTGACAAAGCCTGAAAGAGGTTATTGCGCCGTAGCACTTTTTTCAGTCGGGTTATAAAGCGTGTTTTAGTATTGTTGCGATAATGAGATAGTGACCTCGCCAACCAGGAGATTGGTAATTATATACAGTGTGCCCAACAAGTTCTAAATCTGAGGAAGAAGTTTCCCAAAAGTCTCCAAGCATACGATGAAATTACCACCATTGATACTCACCTCCCACGAAGATACCTCGCCAAGCTTTCACACTAACAATAGGTCGACCGGCAGCTAAAGAATTATAACATTCACAGCGAAAGATTGGTGCAGTTTTCAGGAACCAAGGTTTGGAATGCTTTACCGCCAGAAATAAAACAGTCCCATTAAACAAATAGAGCATTCCGAACATACTTCATGAGCTTTATTTGACATATGTGACAGTTGTCTTCGGTTTGTGTCTGTTGTGCCATGTTGTTCATGAAAGATTTTTTTCATTCTGCTGTAAAATGCACATTATTTTATTTTTTGCGTGTTGTATAATGTACTTGGGTTTTTCGCCGTGATTTTGTGCTTTTCATTTTTCACAAGTGCTTTGTCATTGCCTTCATATATTTTGTTTCTGAACCCCACACTAGCCTCTGGCTATGGGTTCAGTCAGTGTTTTGGTAATTTGTATGGCAAGAGTAGAAATAAAATGAATGAATGAATGAAGGTTAGCAAACATACTGTAACCTACCCGCGGAGATTAGAGAGAAAAAAATGGCTCATAAAATCCAACTCGCTTAACGGGCGAATGTGCCTGAAGAGAACACGGAGCTTACTATACTGCCTCATCGAGCCCACCAAGTGCAACGAGGAAAAAAAGCGAAACTTCAAAAGAGCCTTAATGCTTAATTGTCCATCGACCTTAAGTCTCCATCGACCACTGTGACAAGTGGACACAGGGTGCACGCATAAAGCTTAAAGTTTGAGACAGCAACACAAGCCTGAGTCTTTTAAGAACCTGGGGAGCACTTTCAGCGCTTTCTTTGTGAGAAAGATTTTGTCTACGGTGCTAGAATTTCAGTTTCTCCTAGAGGACGAGAGTCCAAGCGGCGGAGAGTAGCAGCCAGGAAGATGCTGTCTCGCTCGAAACGAGGACAGTCACAGAGTAGGTTCCTGATCGTTTCATCACCGCCGCACTGCTCAGACGCTGGAGAGACTGCCATTGCGATGAGTTTGGAATAGGCGTTTGTGAACGTCACACCCAGCCACAGGCGGCACAACAGCGTAGTATCACTGCGGGGGAGGCTCAATGGTATTTGAAGTTGAAGCAAGGGGACGAAGTGGGGCGAGAGGGGTCCAAAGAAGGCACTCGTATCCTAGCTCGACTTAAGATAGTTGTTATTTAGTAATTTTGCTTTAGTCGTCCACGCCTGCTCCGTAATCGACTGCACCTTGGACGGGAATCTCAACAACTGTCTGGGGCAAGAACCTACTTTTTGACACACCTTCACCCTCAGACACACCTTCACCCTCAACCCATGCACCTTGCCCTGCCTCACCGTCACCCTCCCAAAACTTCTGTGCTACTGTTCTCTCAGCCTCACCTAGCCGAGTCTATCACTCGTAAGATGAGGGTGAGGGCATCCTGGTGAGGTCCCCATGTCAGCGCAGAAATACATTAGTTTAATACAGCACGATGCTGGGCGCTCGCTGATGAATACGATAACAGCAGAGCCGTTTCTTTTGCCGCCGATTCGTCTTAGAAATATCGCCTGTCTAGGCGCAGAAAGAGAAAGACCAACGATGACATATTCGCAATTATGTGTGTAGCAGATGCGTGTGCACACATACAATTTAACACTTGCAGCCTATTAAACTATATTAGTGTATATTTCAACGTAACGAATTTCTAGTACTCCCCTGCCTAGCTTTTCATTACGTCAGCCACGGCGGAAGCGATGCAGTTTCATTCAGCACTGGTTGTGAGAGATCGCAGCTATAGCCGTTCAGAGGAGGCTGGAGGAGAATAGAGCGAGGATTGATTTTGATATTAAAGCGGAATCATTATTCTGATGGGTCGACCCCGAGAAAGATGTTGCGATGTTTGTGACATCACTGCCGACGGTACTGCCATCCCAAATCGTTTGCACTCCTAGTGTTACCGCATGATTGATAACATCCACAGCGCGTCGACGGCGCACACCGCCTTTCACGCTCTCGACGCGCGAGAGCCATAGGCGTCTAAATCGCGCGAGGTACCGCGCGGTGGCGATGAACGCTGGCTGCTTGTGCAGTGTCTGCGTATGCGGTCACCTTGGAGGCGGTGTTCAGGCAGTACTGCTTTCGCACGTTTATAGAATTTAAGCGAAAGTTCTCTGTCCTTTTTTTTTCAGTCCTCAAGAATGCGTCTTCCTACGAATTCCAGAGAGCGCAGCAGTTGGAAAAAGAAACTCACGATAACTTCCGCCGCATTCGTAACAGATACCGCCATGCTACCTGGTACATCGGCATGTGGGGTGCCATGTACACACGAATGAGGTACGATCAACTTTTTATTTCTTGCGCGCTTTGTTTCACCGCAGTCATCATCATTTGTTTCGGCGTGCTGCTGCGTTACTAGCTGACTACGGCTTCCACGAAAGTACAAAGGCTAACTATTAGTCTGAAACTGAGACTGATGGGATCGTTGTTTTTGCAATAATTAAATAGGGGAGGGATGGTAGGGCGCTACATATCGGTGGTGGCCATGCTCGGCACTTAAACTCCGGAAATGGTAATATTTGTGACCAATCTGCGAACGGCTGTCTTCAACCGTTCAGGATGAATTTTTTTACAAATAGAAAATTATTTCCTTGCATTATATGCCCTAATCACCGCCATCAAAACCAATCTGCGTAGGATACTTCACGTTTTCACTAGCCTACGAAATGGTACCAAGTCCTCATGTGGACTCCACTCCTTGGTGGTTCGAAGCAAGGACAAAACAAACTAGAAGGCTTAACTTTATTTTCAACGACCAAAGTCTTGTATTGAGCTTTTATGCCCTCCTTGAGCGAGGATATTAAGTCATAAAGGTAGCTGAGGACACGCAAATGGACACAGTGAATGTTGACGTTTATTCTTCCGCTTACATTTGGCTACTTACCCTACGCGCCTCTGCTGTTTTCCTACTAAAGTTACTGCGCTCCTAAAGTCGATTTAGATTCATTTTCGCATTCTAAAAACTTCTGTCTTAAGAAACTGCTTCCTATCCACGTCACTGGTGGCTAGCACAGAGCTGCTATCGCGAAATGTGGTGCAAGACGCTTCGTTGTAATTTCTTCATTAGTCTTCAGTGACTTTGATTCTGGAGGTATAAATCTCTGTTTCTTTTATCCGCTAACCCACAATAAAGGCTCCGATGCACGTACCAGGAAAAATATCTCTACGGCGTAGGGAGAGCTTTAAGAGCCTTTGAGCGGCCTTCAGCGACAGGCTGGGTTTGAGCGGCTGGCCATTGAAATCTATTTGTCTACGTGGACGCATTGTCTGCACCTCTTTCTTTGTCCTGCTCCTCCGACCGCACAGATAGCTTCTGCGTAGTGTCCCACTTGCGCTCTCTCACTTCGACTGGAGCACATTCTTTGGCCGCCGCTTCTTTTTTGTATTTTTCGTATGTTTTGGCGTCTGATATGCTCCCGTTCAAGATGGCAGCAAGCACGATATCCGGATCCTTGCGGCGTACCTAACTTGAAGGAAGAGTTCACAATTGAACCCATTAAGAATTTTTGCACGTTTGAAGGCTACAGTGGAAGGAACTGTAATGTGCCTGCCTGCGAGACCTGCCACTAACCCTATAGTTCTAGTCTGCTATGAATAGGAAGCACTGTTCGGGACCAGATATTAAAATTTCGAAATCGAAGTGAGAATTTTGAAAAACACACTGCCTTTATGGGAATTAAAATTATATTTTTGGCGCATACTTCTCCTTAAGAAGAAGGGTATGACACGGTAGCTTTAATAGCTCCTTTCAGGTGGTCTGGGATCCTCTTTGCCTATACGTATTTTCGCAGATACGGACACTGTTCTCTCTGTCACGAGATACCGCGGCGGTGGCTCAGTGGATAGGGCGCTTTGCTGCTGGGCCGCAGTTCCTGTTTTGAACCCTGCCATGGTGGCCACGTTTCGATAAAGGCGAAACAAAAAGCACGTCAGTGTGCTGTGCGATGTCAGTGCACGTGAAAGATCCCCAGCTAGTGCAAATTATTCCGGAGTCCTCCACTACGGCCCCTTTCTCTTTTCTTTCTTTCTTCTTTCACTCCATCCTTTAACCCTTCCCTTACGGTGTGGCTGAGGTGTACTCCGAGGTGTTTGACACATTTACTGTGCCATTTCGTGTCCTGAAAAACCAATTTTAAATATTTCTTTCACCCTATTATAATGTATTATTGATCCCTCAGGCGCTAGTACTCCTTCTTTCTCACCGTGGTTCTGCTTACATGCCCTCATAAGAAGCGTTGTCATTTTCTGCATTCATGGATCGCCGGTAATCCAGATACCACTACTGGCGTAGTGTGCAGCGATTGCGCCATGCGCCACTACCCCGGTAGGGGTCACCTCTTCCCGCAGCCGCAGTGGAGCTTGTGGGACGAAGGTTCCTCTTCCCGAGCTTCCGCAGGGCTCATGCGCAGAGGCTAGCAAAAACCCACATACATCGCAAGATCTTGCTCGGTGTTTACCGTTCTGAATAGTGCTTTCCCACTACAAAACAGCCGCTCTTGTACTGGCGCCTTTCACAAGGGAACTGCTCTGTGTGCTGTTTCACCTGCTATAGCGTGTTTCTTTGCTGTCGTTTCCCGTTCCGCTAATCGGCGGCCAGGCAAGCCTTGCGCTCAGCTCCGGGGGTGCGTAGGCAGCCGAAGGCGAGAATAGGTCTGCCTTGGGTAGAGCACTACAGTTTCGGGGAAATGGGTGAAGCGCAAAAAATTTTCACGAATCCCCGCTCTTAGAGGCACACGCAGTATTTAAAAGAAACTGCGATAGCTCCCCGCCAAAATCAAGCCCGGAAGACTGGCTGGCTTTCACGTCACCGACTTAGGCATGCGCAATACCCTGGCTGCATGTGAGAAAACGAAATGCCAGCCTACAATCGCCTGTTGTCTATTACAACTCAAAAACCAAGAGCTCCGTTCAACCGATAGAGCCCGTCGTAGTGCCACTGCATCATGGCTGACCAACCCTACCTAAAAGTAGCGCATGCAGCGTGGTTTCTAAAAGTGTGTACGCACTGGCAAACATTTATGAATACGTTGCTATTCCTACCTGAATAGAAAATCTTAGTCGAATCTTAGCCTCGCGCACTTTTAAGCGTGAAGGTTCCGGACACCCTTAGAGCGTGTGGGGGTAGCGGTCTCGGACTCAAATGAGATGCCCTCGACTCAGCGTGGCAAGCTCAGCGGAGACCAGCTACCAAGTGACAAGAGGTTTTTGGGCGTTCGGTGCCGAGTCTTCGCTGGTCGCAAGCCAGAGAATGGGCCAGAGCCAAAGGTTCACAAACAAAACAATGTTTATACAGCAATGAGACGATACAGAGGATTTCACAAGCACTAGTACAAACACATACAAAGTGATTAACAAAGCGATGCAACTCGTGCAAAGTTAAACTAGAGAGAGAATACAATACAAAGACAATATTGCACCTAAAGTGCACTCACACAAGAGAGAGAGGTAAACAAACAAAACACAATTTGTTCACCGGGCACTGCGGCAGTCCGACGACCAGAATTCCACGACTATGCCGACCCGCAGACTGGCGAACGTTGCCTCGTTGGTCCGATGCTGGCCGAGTAGTATTTTCCCGGGAGTCGAACGGGCGCGCTTCAATGAAGCTTAAACGGCGGTCCGGACTAATTTGACAGCGGTCAACGTCCTTCTTTTATAGGCTCGCTCGGCGGTTCAAAACACGCTGCTGGCCGAGTAGTATTTTCCCGGGAGTCGAACGGGCGTGCTTCAATGAAGCTTAAACGGCCGTCCGGACTAATTTGACAGCGGTCAACGTCCTTCTTTTATACGCTCGCTCTAACGTCTGTTTGTTCTATGCGCCAAAGTAGGCGCGCACATACACGCAGCATCTCCCGTGTAGTTTCCCTTCCTCTCTCTCGCCGGCCGCGCGTCCTGATTGGTCAAAGTCGGGAGACGTTTCGCGAAGGTTCGGGCTAGTACTGGGGTGGCGTCGCCGCCGACGGGCGAGGGGGACGTGTCTTAGTGCACGCAAGGCTACGCCCTTTTCCCGCAGTCAGCAGTAGAAGCGACTCGGATGTTCGAGAGAAATATTCGGCATGGATGACTCATTCCCTCGGCGCACGCCGTGTTGGTGAGCAGTGGTGGAGGGGAGAGGGAGCCACGCGCTCAGCGGGGGTTTTCCTTCTCCCCCGTTCGGCTCGCGCCGGCGAGACGCCGTGCGCGCGGCGCTCTTTTTGTTGCTTTGTTTCCAAAATTGCGCCGAATTTTGTGACACTGCCCCTTCCTTTAAGAATATTGTGTAACAATATTCACAAATCACAAAATTCGCCCGCACATGCATGCGCTCACAAAGTCAACAGCGAATGCTAAAGTACACATATCAATACCTTGATGTTTTCACATACATAACACAGTGCAATAGACAGGTTGCACTTAAAAACACGCCGCATTTCGGCGCGCACATGCATGCGCTCACAAAGTCAATGGCGAATGCCAAAGTACATACATCAATACCTTGATGCTTTCACATATATAACAAAATGCAATGTTCACGATACACATAAAAACACGCCGCGATTGGGCACTACATTAACACCACATTGCAAACAGGAAGCACACAAATATGAGGCATACTTTTGCCTATACTTCCAAATTCGGCTTACAGCGTGGGCTCGGAACAAAGCTGTTTCGCTCAACCTTTGAGTCGCGCTTTTATTTCTCTTTCTTACGCGACTCTGACTTTTCTTCCTGTCGCGCGTTCTAGTCTTCTTCTGCCTCATGCTGAGGCTACCCCTCCGAAAGCGGTTTTGGCTCCGCTTTCTATTCGTACTCCTGTCTGGTTTTGCACCCAGACTTAGAGCCCTTCCTCCTTTCCGGCGGCCAGCGCGTCTGTTGCGAATGAATTTAACGCCAATTCGCTCATGACGGCTCTGCTTCTCGCGTTCTCTTTTTCGGTGCGGGCTCTTCTGTTTTCTTTTGCGCCTCCAGAATCAGTCCTTGCTGAAAGCTGAGCTTGTTCGTCTCAGCTTCTTCGTCACTTTGCTGCGAAGCTCATGCCGCTCGCTTGGACTCGATTCAGCTGTCTTCAGCTGAGTTCTCTTTCTGTTCATTTTCTTCGTGAATTTTCTCCACGGCTTGTACGGTTCGATTTCACATGTGTCGGCGGTGCTCCATTCGGTTCTCTCTCTTTTTACTTCCTTCCCCATTCTCCTTCGGGTCAAGCCCGGATCAATATCAATTGCGTCATCCGAGATGTTCTCTCGCGATGAAGCCACTGGTTCAGCTCTCTTTTGTTCTTCGAGGTCTAAGGTTTCTTCTTCCAAGTCCTCTGTCCTTTTCTTCTTCCTTACTACTCTTCGAGCGTAATGCTCAGAACTCGGCTCAGGAGTCATTGGAGAATCATTCTCCTCACTTCTGAATTATCCGTTCCCAATTCTATGCTTCAGTTGGTCACTTTCTGTGCAGCCGTATACAGACCTTTCCTGAGTCTGCTCCTTTCCTTCAACTACACATTCTCTTCCCCCACAGAAAAAAAATTTCCTCGTCTTTTTCATAGGCACAACTTTTCTCGCCTTCCTCACAGGCAAAGGCCTCCTCGCTGCGAGAGGGTTCTCTCGGAATGGTTTCCGCGTTTTCCCTGAGTGCGCTCTCATCTATTACTGCGTCGAAGCTTTCGTTCTGTTCGAAATTTGACCGCTCTTCCTCACGGTCACTACTGCCACAGTCAGTCGAGCACCCCTCTGGCTTCTCGCTGGAACTCCAGCTGTCTTCCTGATCTTCAGGCGACTCCCCTATGATGACCTCAGACGGATGCGTCAGGTTGGCCTTCTCCTCAGTGCCTACTACCTCTGCAGTAGCTACACTTTCCACTTCCAGAGGAAGAGACACTCCGGTCTGTTCTTCACTCTCGGTGGTTTCAGTTGCAGGAACAGGCTGTTCCACAACCTCAATCTGACCAGTGGAGCTGGCTACAACCTCTTCCGTGGTTGTTGACAAAACAGACTCCTTAGTCTTCCACCCGGCCTCTCCGGGGTTAAGCTCCACTGGATCCCTGACGTGCCTCAAACGCCGCATTTCAGCAAGCTTCATCTGAAGGATTGCCATTACTATTTCAAAAGCTCTTTCGGCCGCGTCTTCGCGCCTTTTCCGTTCTCTTTCTTCTTCACGTTTCCTTTGCCTCTCTTTTTCAGCGGCTTTTCTAGCGCGCTGTCTTTCTCTCTCTCTTTCTTCTCGAGCTCTGTCTCTCTCCTGGTCCACACATTTACGCAGTTCGGCTCCGGTCATCCCCATCTGGATTCCGGCCTCTCTTAGCTCCTTTAGCTCCTTAAAGCTCATATTTGGAGACCGAACTCTATATTCAAGCCAACGAATACATCTACACGGTGAACCCCACTAACCGCTTCAGCGCGGCACCTCACAGTATCGCTCTGCTGTTAAGCCCTCGTTTACGACTTCTTCGTAAACTCCTTTCGGCTCTTTCTCCGTTCTATGCGCTTACAAGCACCAAACGTCCTGTCCCGGACGCCAGAATATATTGTCACCCACACTTCGCGCACTTTTAGGCGTGAAGGTCCCAGACACCTTTAGAGCTTGTGGGGGTAGCGGTCTCGAACTCAAAGGAGATGCCCTCGACTCAGCGTGGCAAGCTCAGCGGAGACCAGCTACCAAGTGACAAGAGGTTTTTGGGCGTTCGGTGCCCAGCCTTCGCTGGTCGCAAGCCAGAGAATGGGTCGGAGCCAAAGGTACACAAACAAAACAATGTTTATAAAGCAATGAGACGATACAGATGATTCCACAATCACTAGTATAAACACATACAAAGTGATTAACAAAGCGATGCAACTCGTGCAAAGTTACACTCGAGAGAGAATACAATACAAAGGCAATATTGCACCTAAAGTGCACTCACACAAGAGAGAGAGGTAAACAAGCAAAACACAATTTGTTTACCGGGCACTGCCGCAGTCCGACGACGATGCCGTCCCGCATACTGGCGAACGTTGCCTCGTTGGTCCGATTCTGGCCGAGTGGTGTTTTCCCGGGAGTCGAATGGGCGCGCTGCAATGAAGCTTAAACGGCGGTCCGGACTAATTTGACAGCGGTCAACGTCCTTCTTTTATAGGCTCGCTCTCACGTCTGTTTATTCCACGCGCCAAAGTAGGCGCGCAGATACACGCAGCATCTCCCGTGTAGTTTCCCTTCCTTTCTCTCGCCGGCCGCGCGTCCTCATTGGTCAAAGTCGGGAGACGTTTCGCGAAGGTTCGGGCTAGTTCTGGTGAGGCGCCGCCCCCGACAGGCGAGGGGGACGTGTCTTAGTGCACGCAAGGCTACGCCCTTTTCCCCCTGTCAGCAGTAGAAGCGACTCGGATATTCGTGAGAAATCTTCATCATGGATGACTCGTTCCCTCGACGCACGCCGTGTCGGTGAGCGGTGGTGGAGGGGAGAGGGAGCCACGCGCTGAGCGGGGGTTTTCCTTCTCCCCCGTTCGGCTCGCGCCGGCGAGACGCCGTGCGCGCGGCGCTCTTTTTGTTGCTTTGTTTCCAAAATTGCGCCGAATTTTGTGACACCATCAGAGTAGAACAAACAAAAGGACGATTTCAGTCTGTAACTTCGTTGCCGGCGGCAAATTTAAGCCCTTACAGGATTTCAAGCAAAGGCTTGCTTATTGAGTGCATTGCGGAAAATATTTTCTTCTGTGAAGCGCAACGATATGACATCTGGATGCGTTTATTCTTTTTCGAATGGGCACTGTAGAGAAACAATATGCATGCCAGGCAGGTGGAACAAAATGAAGAAGAGCGGTAGTCGCACGCGAATATTATCGTTTGGCAGCCTTCAGGCCGTATAAGCAATGAGAGAATGCCCATATATTCGGCTTGAAGAGCTTCACCATGTGCACGGAGCGAGACCAGCAGCCTATTGCAACGACACGATTATGGCAAACGATTTCCGACCGGCAACCCAGGCCATGGAGGAAAGGAAACTCAGGAGGTGTCTTTCCCATAAAAAACACTGGCACAAAAGTCTGAAGGCAATAACGAGGCGTTTCTCAGTGGGAGGCCATCCTTTCTGAGCGGCGATTTGCAACGGCAATATACTTGCTTTCTATAAACGGGGCGGCAGCCGCGGGCCACGGGGTATTACCTTCTGATGTGCAGCATAAGTGTACTTTTGCTAACTATGCTAACTTTTGCTTGATATGTTTTTGGTCTTTCTGTTTCTGGCTGTTCTCAAAGGCTGAAGTTCACGCCTTTCGCTAATACTTCAAGGTGGAATTCCGTATTAAATTCTAGTTTTTGCGTGCATAGATTTAAACGCGCTCGGCGACAACGATCGCACGCAGGCCCTGCACGCAGATTCCGGTAGCAGGTTCGGCAGATCACCGCTGTTCACTGAGGGGCACTCGCGCTGTTCGCTCACTTGTGATTCAATACGGCGGGCGCTAGAGACCGGTCGTCGATGTATTGTGCGAACGTTTTGTGTCTTGTGCGTGCAGGTTTCATATGGGTGCCTGTGCGTGTGAGCGGACCACTCGCCCTTAAGTTTCAGTTGGCAGTGAAACTTCGTTGCTACTTCTGATGTGAATTCTTTGAACAGTCGAGCGTTCGAAACTCGTTTTGATTATAATATAGCGCCGATTTTTGTTCTTTGGCGACTGTGCCAGTGTGAACAGCGAGGTACATCCCATTGGCAGAGAGCTATACTGTACAAAAAGGCCGCCACACTAGCTTTGTTCTTAAGTTATTGAAGTTTGATTTTCAGCTGCATGCCCGTTTGAAACGTGTCACGTTTGCAGCGTCTAGAGAGTTATTTGCCTTTGAGACGCGCAGAATTGAATTCGTTCATAATCGGGTCAAGTCCATTTTTGCCCACGCGCAATTTTCAATTCCGTTTCTGGAGGCCGTCCTGCATCGCCTTTGGCTGTAGGCATTGTAAATAAGTACCAAAAGGCGAGGTTTCTTGGACTTTATGACATAGAAACTGTTTCAAATGTTCGAATAGTTTCTGGATTTCTTCGCCACCCCTCTTGCAATTTACGTACGTTATTGCCCCGAGCTCTCGCCATACCCACTCGTTCAAAAAATCGCCTTTCCTTTCTTTCACTTTCCTTTCTGGCGAAGCATGCCCTCATGTGGCGATTTTTTGTGCAAGTTTGATTCCGGTAGGCACATGTCAGTCCTGGTCTGCGCTTTTGAGCGTCGCGATTGTGGCTGCTTGGTGTCCTAACCCTTTCGCGCAGTTAGCTTTTTAATTCTGAAATGAACCAACTAGCCCGGCAAATCTTTTCGCACCATATTTTTAGTACCACGGGCACTTTCCTTTCTGGCCAAGCAAGACCGGATGCGACGATTTCTTGTGCAAGTCTGATTCCGGTAGCCACATGTCAGTCCCGGTCTGCGCTTCTATGTGTCGTGAATGTATCTCCTTGGTGTGCTAACCTTTTGGCGCAGTTGCCTCTTTAATTCAGAAAGGAACCAACTAGCCTGGCAAATCCGTTTGCTACTCATGAAACACGACATTAAAATAATGCACACCACTGAGAAACTTAACTGCAGCAACTGAATACTCCTAAGCTTCTTGAAGCAGCCTGGGAAGCTACGGTCATGCACCGCTTAAGACGTGTGTGTGTGCAACATGCTATGTTGCCGTGCTACACGAGTGAATTTATGTGTCATTCTTAGAGGAGCGCTCTCAATTGAAACTTGTGTTTCTTAGACATTTTTCGTCTAGAAAATAGGGTTCATCATGGTCTTACCTTGTGAAATTTCTGTCATTGGGGGAGGAGTCGTTTCCCTCCACTCCCATAAGTCCTCCAATGCATCTTTACTAAAGGCACTCTCAGCCTTCTTTATTTATGTCAGCTCTATCAGTGGCTCTTGGACCGGTGAAACGAGAGACAGCCACAATTATGAAAACAAGTTATGAGCCTAAACTTGGCATTCATAGTCAAGAACTTACTTTTCAGTTTTATCGCACATGGTTACTTCTGTATTAGAAAACATTCCTGGCACAGCCACCCGCATCAATACATGCTTTGAAGCTAAGTACACTATTAAAGGTCATTGCAGGATTTTTTTCTGCCCTCACTGCTGCCGCAGAACGCTCGGTTGCAACAGGCCAGGAAACTGAGCTATTTGATATATATTCATTGTGAAAAATCGAGGCGCTAACAGACAATGACACAGCGCTTACTCGCAACTACAGAAATTTTTATTCGGAAGCTTCTGTTGATACAACAAAAACCAAAACAAACCAGAGTAATCACATGCAACATGCCCACCGATCTGCAGGAAAAGTCTAACACGCGGTTTTCAAGCGATCTATTAAAAAGAACTTATCTCCCTACTAGACAAGCCAACTGGAGGATCACTAATACATCAATGCCCCGTTTCTGCGATATGATGGGCTTCAACTCCCGCTTTACACGATCTAGGTGAGGAAAATGAACATACGTTTTGGAAAAGAGGGGAGAACATTCCTTCTTGCGCTTGCTACAGTAACGACAATGAGGAACCGTATTGTTTCAAGTTCCAACCTCTTTCATATCTCCGGCAAGCTCCATCAACCGCACATTCAAACTTTTTTTTATTTATTCGACCACTCTGGCCTCTGGCACTCAGGCCTAAACATCTACCACTCTAGCCTAAGTACACTTTCCCGCACGACAGGGAGATTTTGTACTCTGTGCCCACTTTGCACGCGACGTACGGCGATATATGTCTGACAGCACATTCTCCATTTCTTTTCTTTGCGCCCTGCTTTGCCTTCGCTTCAATCGCATGGCATAACGTTGACAGTTTTTTCGAAGCCGAAAACATGACACGAACGCCGTACCTGCCAGCACCTTTCTTAATCCCATGTGAAAGTCGATGCACATACGGTACTATCACGGGTTTGCTGTGTTCTTTTCTCACCTGGTTGCCTCGGTTTCTACCGCCCGCTGCCAGACACATGCACTGAAGGCCGATTGCAAAATTCCAGAAAAAGAGCACCATTAAATTGCAGGCTGAACACTAGGCGGATTATGACCCGTCATGGCAACATTGCACTCGAGGCTGCCAGAAGCAGACACACGCGCACTAATTGAGCACAAAACTGAGAAAGTTGTGCAATACATCATTTATTTATTTATTTATTTATTTATTCAAGTTACCCCTAAAGGCCCTCCAGTAGAGGGTATTACATAGGGGGGGGGGGTTACAATCATAAGTAATCGCGATACATTTTAACAAATAAGTGTAAGAAAAAACGTTAATTAAAACATAAAATGGGAGGTAATGGCATCATTGAGCGAGGTAAAGGCCAGTCAAAAACAGCTAGAGGCCGGTCAAAAACAGCTAGAGGCTAGTCAAAAGCAGCTTGAAGACACGGTGTCAGACGCATTACATCGACTGGCAGCTCTCGAAGCAAAGGCAAGCGATTCTACAGCTCTTCTGGATGGGGCTGATGTGAAACACTTCGTAACTAAAGCTGTTCTTGATGAAAGCTTTCTGCGGACACGCCTTGATGAATTTGAAGATCAGTCTCGAAGAGATAATCTTATATTTTATGGTGTCGATGATGCAGCAGATGAAACATGGGCGGAATCTGAGCAGAAGATACGGAGACGCCTTCTGAGCTCATTTTCCCTGGAACTAACCGATGAAGGCATTGCAAGGGCACATTGCCTTGGAGCTTTCGTTCAAAAGAAATGCCGACCGATCGTCGTGAAGTTCGCGTCGTTCAAAGTTAAAGATAGCATTTGGGCTCAGAGAACAAAACTGAAGAATACAGGCGTGTCTATACAGGAGGACTTTTGCAGAGCAACTAGGCTTTCGCGGAAAAAGCTCATGGACTATGGTAAAGCAAGTGGCCATAAATACAACCTGTGTTACAACAGGCTGTACGTAAACAAAAAATGCTACGTATATTCTGCCGACACGGATGCCGTATGCGAAGTTGAAGCGCCTAGCGGGCGTGCCTCTGAAAATGACGCAACAGCCCCGCCTGCATCTCCTCCGCCTGCATCAGATACGCCTGGATCAACTTCTAACTCAGGTTCGCCATAGGAAAACGCAGCCGTTCAGGCATTACCGAATCCAGATTACTCGATTCTTTTCACTAACATTCGCAGCATTTTAAATAAACGAGACTCATTGTCAGCTCTAGCCGACATGTGTTTTGCCGATGTGATTGTCCTGACCGAAACGTGGCTGTCTGAAAAAGTTGATTCTCGGGAACTGTTCACTTGTGAAAAAAATTATAACATTTATAGATTTGATCGCTGCGAGCGTGTTGGTGGTGGTGTTTTGATTGCCGTATCAGATGAAATTGCTTCCTATAGCGTTCCCGTGAATTCTTCACTGGAATTTCTCTGCACTTGCTTACGTTTGAACCACAAGGACGTTTTATTCTGTGTATGCTATCGACCACCTAGCTCACAGCCTTGCTTCTGCGATGACCTACATGACGCCATTAATTCGGTCCTTTCTAAGTTTCCGAGGTCTCCTCTTTATATTTTTGGTGATTTCAACCTTCCCGCAATTTCATGGAACAGCCCCTCTTTTCATCTCTTACGTCCTTTCTCAGAATGTTCTGCATTCATTGAATTGTGTTCCACGTTCAACCTTGATCAAATCGTTAAAGAACCAACCCGTGTTACTCAGACATCTGCCAACATACTTGATCTTGTGCTAACCACTTCTCCTGAAACTATATCTTCAATCAGCTTTCTTCCGGGCTTAAGTGACCATAGTGCAATCCACCTAACTATGCCTTCACGCTCGGCTCGCTCACCAAAAAGATACAAGCTACTTAGGAACTACAACAAGGCGGACTTCCAAGCTATTAATGCAGAGCTCGAGCGCTTTTCCGACACCTTCTTCCCGCAGTTCTGGAGTCGTTCCATTCAAGAAAACTGGCACATATTTAAAACGAAGGTGAACGATCTCATAAATGAATATATTCCCACTCGTCGCGTTTGCTGCTCCAAACAAGCACCTTGGTTCAGCGTATCGCTAAAGCGCCTCCTGAATAAAAAAAAGCGCATTTTCCGGCAGCTGAAAAAATCAATAACTGCTGATAAGTGGCACCTATATCGTGCTGTCGCGTCACAGTACAAGCAGACGCTGCAGAGCGCTAAGCATGTTTTTTATCATGACACACTGCCTCATTTGCTCGTTTCCAACCCACAAAAATTTTGGAACGTCGTTAATATGCGCAAAACAAAAGAGGTCTGACTTCGCTCCATAAATAATATCCCGGTTCCCCCTCACAAGTGCTGCATTGCTTTGAACAATACATTTTTCTCATCCTTTAGTAATTCCGTTGTGTCCACCTTACCCGATATTGCGGTTTCAGAATCTGTTCAGATGGAGCCTATAACTATCAATGATGAAGGTGTTGCCAGTCTTATTCAGAAAGGAAAGCTTGCTTCAGCTGCAGGGGTCGACGGTATTAGTTATAAGTTCTTGAAAAGTACATGTTTATATTCATCCATGATGTTGTCCGAAATTTTTACGCAGTCCATCCGCAGCGCATCACTGCCTGACGACTGGAGGATCGCCAAGGTGGTTCCAGTCCACAAGTCTGGTGACGTTCATAATCCTAATAACTACAGGCCTATTTCCTTAACATCTACTCCATGCAAACTCCTTGAACATATTATCTATTCACACCTTGTTGACTATCTGGAAGCTAATTCGTTTTTTACAGATTCACAGCATGGTTTTCGTTAGCATCATTCATGTGAAACTCAATTAATTGCATTCACTAATGACTTGATTTTAGCTCTGGACCACTCTTCTCTCATTGATTGTATATATATCGACTCTGCAAAGGCTTTTGACACCGTGTCACGTCAACTGTTACTTTATAAGTTAAGTAAATTAAATATTGATAATGGTATTTTAAAGTGTATTGAGTGTTTTTTAAGTAATCGAAGTCAGTATGTAAATGCTAACGATCGTGACTCCCCCATTTCTCCCGTAACCTCTGGCGTTCCGCAAGGATCAGTTCTAGGACCTCTTCTTTTCCTTATCTATATTAATGATCTTCCTTCCTCAGTTACTTCCAAAACAAGACTTTTCGCTGATGTCACCCAGACTTCGCGCACGTTTACGTGGGAAGCTCCCAGACACCCTTAGAGCGTGTGGGGGTAGCGGTCTCGGACTCGAAGGAGCTGCCCTCGACTCAGCGTGGCAAGCTCAGCGGAGACCAGCCACCAAGTGACAAGAGGTTTTTGGGCGTTCGGTGCCCAGCTTTCGCTGGTCGCAAGCCAGAGAATGGGTCAGAGCCAAAGGTTCACAAACAAAACAAAGTTTATACGCAAAGAGACGATACAGAGGATTTCACAATCACTAGTACAAACACATACAAAGTGATTAATAAAACAATGCAACGCGTGCAAGTTAAACTCGAGAGAGAATACAATACACAGGCAATATTGCACCTAAAGTGCACTAACACACGAGAGAGAGATAAACAAACAAAACACAATTTGTTCACCGGGCACTGCGGCAGTCCGACGACCAGAGTTCCACGACGATGCCGTCCCGCAGACTGGCGAACGTTGCCTCGTTGGTCCGATGCCGGCCGAGTGGTGTTTTCCCGGGAGTCGAACGGGCGCGCTTCGATGAAGCTTAAACGGCGGTCCGGACTGACTGATAGCGGTCAACGTCCTTCTTTATAGGCTCGCTCTCCCGTCTGTTTGTTGTTCGCGCCCGAGTAGGCGCGCACATACACGCAGCATTGGCAGTGTTGTCTCCCTATCCTCTTCTCACCGGCCGCGCGTCCCCATTGGTCAGAGGTCGGGGGTCGCATCTCGAAGTTTCGAGCGTGTTCTTGAGCGGCGCCGACGCCGACGGGCGAGGGGGACGTGTCTTAGTGCACGCAAGGCTACGCCCTTTCCCCCCGTCAGCTGTAGAACCGACTCGCATGTTCGAGAATCTTCGGCGTGGATGACTCATTCCTTCGGCGCATGCCGTGACGGTGGAGAGAGAGGCACGCGCTCGGCGGGGCTTTCCCTCTCTCCCGTTGGGCTCGCGCAGGCGAGACGCCGTGGGCGCGGAGGTTTTTCTTTGTTTCTAAAATGCGCCGAATTTTGTGACAGCTGATGACTGTGTTTTATATAAAGAAGTTACTAACCAAGATGATGTATGCGCTCTTCAAATTGATCTGAACATAATTGGAACTTGGTGTAATACCTGGCTTATGAAACTAAACGTTAACAAATGTAAATTAATGAGAATTACGCGAGCGACTAATCACAACATTCCGTGCTCATACTCTCTCGACGACACCCCACTGACCCAAGTTAACAAGTATAAGTACCTTGGAGTTCAAATAACAGATGATCTGTCCTGGAAGGCTCACATTGAATATATTACTAACGAGGCCAACCGAATGCTTGGCTTCATCCGTCGTAACTTTTCCCTTGCCCCTGTCCCTGTGAAACTACTGCTCTACAAAACACTCGTCCGTTCAAAAATTGAGTACGCTGCTCCAGTGTGGGACCCATACACTAACTCTCTCATTGGGTTGCTTGAATCCATTCAAAATCGCTCTGCAAGGTTCATAATGTCAAATTACTCCCGCCATGCCAGTGTTTCAGAAATGATAAGAACGCTTAGTCTTCCGGATCATGCCATACGGCGCCGCATTTCGCGCCTCTGCACATTTCACAAAATATATTACGGCAACGAAACCTTAAAGCAGTCCTTGTTTACTCCTCCGGTGCACATATCGTCCCGCGGAGATCATCAACTAAAGGTGCACATTCCACAGTGCAGGACTGTCCAATATCTAAATTCCTTCGTCCCCAGAACAGCCTCGGACTGGAATCACCTGCCCTACACCGTCGTCGTCATCAATGAATCTCAGAAATTCAAGGATACTGTTAATGCTTATGAATTGTAACTGTTTATTTGTTTATTCCTTTGTATTTATTTTTTTTGCCTACTTCTCTCTGTAACGCCTGACCGGCCTTGAGAGTAATCAAATGAAATGAAATGAAATAAGGCATCACACAAAGAAAAAATGAACACTAACAAAAACAGCAAACTTTTACACATTTCCGTCACAGCGAAGCTCTTTTTTATTGTCAGTTTCTGTGGCGATGACTGATGGCAAACTATTCCATTCAGTGATAGTACGGGGAATGAATGAATTGGCATAAGAGGATGAATGACAGTTTACGCGTTTAACTTTGAAAGAATGATCACAGCGTGGAAAGAGAGCATCAGGTGACTGAAACAAATCACTGCGAACAGATGGGTGGTGATAAAGCTTATGGAAAAGGGTTAAGTGAGCAATCTTACGGCGATATGAGAAATCTTTCAGTTCGGCACGTTTTTTTAATGCTGAAACGCTTGTGAAAGGGTGAGTAGTCTGAAAATATGAAACGAACAGCACGGTTTTGCAAGGATTCAATGTTAGTGATAACGTATGCTTGAATAGGGTCCCAAATGGCCGCAGCATATTCGATTTTAGGGCGTATTAGAGTTATATAAGCAAGTTTTTTAACGTGTATAGGGGCGTATCTGAGGTTACGTTTAAGAAAACCAAGTGAGCGGTTAGCAGATGCTAGGGTGAGGTCGATATGGCGATGCCATGTTAGGTCAAACTGAAGGTGCACCCCAAGGTACTTGTATGTTGACGTTAGTTCCACAGTATTGTTATTTAGAATATAACTGGTTGAAATGCGAGCTGTACGGCGAGTGAAAGATATTAGTTTAGTTTTAGAAACGTTTAATGTCATTAACCACGATGAGCACCAAGTGCTTACTGCGTTCTGGTCAGATTGTAGGGATTGGCGGTCACTGTCTGTAGTAATGTTACGGTAAATTACACAGTCATCAGTGAAAAGGCGAACTCTAGATGTTACACAGGCAGGTAAATCATTAATATAGATTAGAAAAAGAAAAGGCCCTAGCACGCTTCCTTGTGGTACCCCAGATGTCAGATTAGGAGAGGAAGAGTCCTTAATAGAAAGTCCTTAATACAAGCGAGCACGTTAGGGTGTATATTAAGCTGTGCTAGTTTCAGTAGAAGTCTTTGATGAGGAACCCGATTGAAAGCTTTTGAGTAATCCAGGAACACTGCGTCGACCTGAAAGCCCGCGTCAAGTGATAATTGTAAGTCATTATTAAGGCCAGCTAATTGAGTATCACAAGAAAATCCCTTGCGAAAACCGTGCTGATAATCGAAAATAATGTTATGATCTTCGAGATAGCTGATGACTTGGCTGTGAATGATATGTTCAATTAGTTTGCAAACAGTGCTGGTTAACGAGATGGGTCGGTAGTCTAATGGAGAGGAACGCTCACCTGATTTAAATATAGGTATTACTTTGGCTATCCGCCAGTCATTAGGAATTAATCCGTGTGATAATGATTGCGAAAACAAACCGGACAACACAGCGCTTATCCTTTGAGATGTGTTCTTCAGCAACTTATTGTTGAAGCCGAGGTGATCCGAACTATTAGTTATTTTAAGATTGTTTGATAAAGCTAAAATACCCGTTTCATTAATAACTATTTCAGGCATGCAGATATCTTGGATTATATCTAAGTCAGGGAGTGAGCTAATGTCTTCTTTGGTGAATACTAATGAGAAGGCGTTGTTGAAAACCTGAGCACATTCAGACTCTTTAATTATGACGCCGTCGCTGTCAGAAAGCAAAATGTCGTGTTGAAAGCCAGAATTTATGACGCGCCAGAATTTACGAGGTTTGTTGGTTAGCAGAGATGACAGGTCATGATTGAAAAAGTTACGTCGAGTGGATTTCAGTAGTGACTGGTAGTCCTTGTCGCATTTCTTGTACTTTTCCCACGCGCTTAGAACACCATTTTTCACTGCCTGCCGGTAAAATCGCTTTTTCTTGTTAATCGCACATCGCAACTTCTGGGTAAACCATGGTGCATTGCTGCTACATCTAATGGTCATTAGAGGAACGAAATCATCAATAATCGTGTTTAAAGTGTGGCAGATATGTCAGCCACTTTCATAACCTCAATAGTATGCTAACGATCCTAAATTCACAACCCACCTTTGTCAGGGATCTCATTCATGAAGTTGTAGCTTCATTCTAGCAAAGGGACTTTTTTAAGCATGAAATGCTTTTAGCTCCCGTTGTCGGCAGTGTGGTGACGTCACGCCGAGACGGAGAGCCATCATCCGGGCACTGAAATCCACTCATCCGGGCACTGAATTGCAGTCATCCGGGCACTGAAATCCACTCATCCGGGCTCTGAAACGAGAACATCCTGGCACCGTACGAGACTTAACGAGATTTAACGAGACTCTCTAAGCCCTCCTGCGCGACCGGCATGCAAGCGCCGGTTGGTCTCCAAAGGAGTCACAAAAAATAACTGCTGCCAGTGCCTTCTCAATGTTTATCAAGATATCAGTGGAGCTGTGGGTATGATAATACACGGAATTATAATTTCCGATTTCTAATAACGCGTGCAAAAAGCACATAAATGCCACGTTACACTTCGTTGTCATACGTGATCTCTTAGGGGCTTCGCGCATCGAAGCAAAGGCGCACAGGGGCCCGGGGGAGAAGCGCTGCGTTCAAAGGGCAAGGCATCGCGCCGAACGGGTGGTGGCGTTCCTCCCTTCCTTTACGGTGCGGTTCGGGTGTCCACCGAGATGGCAGAGAATTACTGCGCCATTTCCTTTCCTCAAAAAACCTTGCGTTCAAATGGCAAGGCATCGCGCTGAACGGGTGGTGGCGTTCCTCCCTTTCTGTATGGTGCGGTTCGGGTGTCCACCGAGATGACATTAGGCCCGTAAACATTTCATGCTTACTCTACTCTCGTTTACGGGAGAGGCAGAGTTTTTTTTCCAAACAACATGAGCATATTTTACTGCTGCTCACTCAAAAGTTATTATTTTCTCTTAGTGCATGGTGTTGCAGAGTGGGAATGAAATATGAGACTTGTGCCAGCAAGCTGCTTACGGGAAGTCTTCATGGTAGCCATGTAGGAGAAGCTTTCAGGAGGCTTCAATATAAAAGCAGTATTTACATTAGATTGAGGTAGGGCATTTTTTTGAAAGCGTCATGAAACATGCAGCATGATCCAAAAATACTGTGAAGAAAAATTAACCAAAGATGATACACACGGCGAAGCGGAAAAAGTAAAGTTCCCTTTCGGTAGAACCATGTGTAACGGTTGATGTAAAAAAAAAGAGAGGCCGTTAAGAAGAATGCCCTTCAAAGTGTAGGTTGGATTTCGTTGACTTTTTTGAAGCGAAAGCTTCACTACGGGACATCGTGCTTCGATCGCCGGGTGCCTATTTTTGACCTTCAGCTCAGTTAGAGGTCAAAGAATGGAAAAAGAGAAAAAGAGATTGAATCCAAATCTATCACTGGTGTAAGGAAGACGATAGGTGTAAGGAAGACGAGCCGCGTGGCCATCGCCTGGTGCACGCTCCTGGCTCCACTGCCAGACCTCGGACTGCTCTTAGCCCTGCTCCCGTTGAGAAGCTTCACCGAACAAATCCAACCTTACATTTGGTGGAGGTTCGGGGTATATATCCTCTCGTCCTGGAACTCCGCAGCCGAACGCTACGCCCTACCGCGATGCCTTCGAACCACCAAGCCGTACAAGTGAGCCCGGCCGCCGTCGTCTGTGCTGGTTCTCTCCAGCAGCGAGACTCCGCTATCTTCAGCGGCACGGACGACCATGATGTTGAGGATTGGCTCACATCGTATTAGCGGGTGAGCGCATACAATAAGTGGGACGCGGAAACCATGCTAAACAATCTGATTTTCTATCTGACGCACGTGGCAAATCTGTAGTATCGGAAACACGAGGCGGACATTACGTCATGGTCCATTTTCAAAACGAACTTCTCAGAGGTATTCGGCCGCCCGGCTGTCAGAAAACTTCTTGCCGAACAGCGCTTGCGTGCGCGGTCGCAGCAGGTAGGAGAGAACTTCCCGAGTTACATCGAGTATGTCTTGGACCTGTGCAAGAGGGTGAACGCACAGATGTCCGAAGCCGACAAGATCACGCACATTCTCAAGGAAATTGATGACGACGCCTTTCAGATGTTTTTGGCGCGAGACCTGCGCACCGTCGCCGAAGTCGTCACCCTATGTCAGAGCTTCGACGAACAACGCAAGCACAGGGCTCTGACAAGCAAACACACCACGAGCATCGACTCGCTTGCTGGCCTGAACGATGCAAGAGACCAGCCATCGCTCCTGGCGCTCATCACGAGCTTCATCCGTGAAGAAGTTGCTCGGCAGCTCTCGCTTATTTCAACCCATCAAGAGCCATCACCAATAATAACTCCGAATCTGAGGCACATCATTCAAGAACAGGTCGCTGAGGCTCTCCTGCAAGCCCCTCAGCGCACACCTCTCGCGGTCCCGCTGACGTATGCGGAGGTTGTAGCGCGACCTCGACCACCCACCTATGCTCCGCCTCCTGGTCCTGTTAGAGAGCCTGCTGCTTTTATTCCACCGCCTCCTCATCTGCGAGCCTCCTGGGGCACGCCTGATAACATTCGACCTCCAGCTCAATTGGGCAACTCCTGGCGCACGCCTGACAACCGCCGGATCTGCTACTTCTGTCAGGGTGGAACCAGCGGAACACAGACGCAGGACAAGAAAAAAGGAGGTACACACACCACACCGCTGGACTTGCAACTGATTTATTTCGAAGAAAACCACCACATTGAAAGGTTTCTCTGCGCAAGCGCACACTCTGGATGAAGGGAACAACTGTATTAAGATAAAAGAAAGTTATATTCTTTATCTGTGATAAAAACCGAGGGACCGCTGACACACTTTTCCTTGTTTTTCCTGATTAGAAACGCTTCAAGAATTTCACGCTCTCGTCTCGTTTTCCCCCGACCGATAATGCTCGTGCGGTGAAGCAAAGGAGAACATCCCTCGCATACCTTAACATGCAAGGCTAAATTGCTTCCAGTGCCTGAATTGAACGTTGTTCGGTGCTGCCTTATGATAATGCTCGTGCCTTATGCACGAGCATTATCGGTCGGGGGAAAACAAGACGAGAGCGTGAAATTCTTGAAGCGTTTCTAATCAGGAAAAACAAGGAAAAGTGTGTCAGCGATCCCTCGGTTTTTATCACAGATAAAGAATATAACTTTCTTTTATCTTAATACAGTTGTTCCCTTCATCCAGAGTGTGCGCTTGCGCACGGAAACCTTTAAATGTGGTGGTTTTCTTCGAAATAAATCAGTTGCAAGTCCAGCGGTGTGGTGTGTGTACCTCCTTTTTTCTTGTCCTGCGTCTGTGTTCCGCTGGTTCCACCCTGACAACATTATGAACCAACTAGCCCAGCAATTTACGCTCCTGCTACTTCTGCGGCTTGCCAGGTCATGTGCCGCGGCTTTGCCGTCGACGCATGAATTCCTCACGACCACCTCCTGAAGTGTCCGGTTACTGGTCCCAGCGACCGTATTCGCCTCCTGCTGAGCCACCCCTGAGCCGTTCTCTGTCTCCTGAGCGCACCGCCTTCTCTGGACGCCGTTCGCCTTCTCCACGTCGGCGCTCCATCTCTCCGATGCGACGGCGTCCCTCGACCACTGAAGAGGAAAAGTAGGTGCCGCAGTTCCGGAGGCGAGAACTGCGCAGTCGTCCGAATTTTAAAGGCCTTGTTTGTCTGCCGCTAATTTAACTGAAGTTTTTGTAGAGGGCGTATCTGTCATGGCGCTTGTCGACACCGGTGCTGCGGTTTCTGTCATGGATGCAGCGCTTTACCGCTCTTTGAGGAAAGTGAAGACGCCCCTTTCTGGCCTGTCGCTACGAACTGCAGGTGCGCACCTCATCCAGCCGTTAGCAGCGTGTACTGCTCGCGTGGGCATAGAAGACACTTTATATTTGGTCGAGTTCATCGTTCTGCCGTGATGTTCGCATTCGATCATCTTGGGCTGGGACTTCTATCGCTCCACGACGCGGTCATCGACTGTGCTCGGGCTCAAGTAGCGCTCTCTACGCTGCCGAATGTCGTGCCAGAGACTGAAATTGGCGGTCCCCTTTTTCCGCCAAAGCTTTTGTCGCCGACTGTACCGATAATCCTGTGTGCTCTTCCGTGATTGTGCCTCTCTCCTGTGACTGTGTTCGCGATGCAAGTGTCCTCTTCAAGCCGTCTCCTACTTTTCTACGCCGCCATTGTCTGCCGCTGCCCTATGCCCTGCTCACTTTATCCGCCGGCCTCACCGCACTATGGGTCTTAAACCCGTTTTCCAGCCCCTTCGCATTGCGCCGCGGGGAATGCGTCGTAACCGTGCAGCTCTTTGATTCTGTTTTCAACCACCCCGACGCTGCCGCAGAACCACCGCCGGTCGCCATGGACGCCCTCAGCTCACCTTCTCCTGCGCCAGTCATGTTGTCGACCGACCTATTCCTTCGCTCTATTGACGCCAGTCTTCCGCCAACTCAGCGAACCCAGCTTCTTGCGCTTCTTGAGGAGTTTCACTTCTCCTTCGATTGCCACCAATGTGATTTGGTGCGCACGACAACTGTCGAGCACCGCATTGACACCGGCGCCCATGACCCTCTGCGACAGCGCCCATATCGTGTTTCCGCCAGTGAACGAAGCGTTATTGAAGAACAGGTAGACACCTTGCTTCAGAGCGGTGTTATTCAGCCTTCCATCAGCCCCTGGGCCTCACTGGTGGTCCTCGTCAAGAATAAGGATGGCTCCATTCGATTTTGCCTCGATTACCGCCGCATTATTAAGATCACACGCAAAGACGTCTATCCTTTGCCCCGTATTGATGACTCTCTGGACTGTCTACAAGGCACGGAGCTCTTTTCTTCCCTTGATTTGCGCTCTGGTTATTGGCAGGTCCCAATGACAGCTGCAGATCGTGCCAAAACCGTGTTTCCGACACCTGACGGCGTCTACGAGTTTAACGTCATGCCTTTCGGCCTCTGTAGCGCTCCTGCTACTTTCGAGCGAATGACGGTTACCGTTTTGCGTGGCCTCAAGTGGAAAACAAGCTTGTGCTACCTGGACAATATAGTTATCTTTTCGCCTGACTTTCAAACGCATCTATGTCGCCTGAAGCAAGTATTGACATGCCTCAGAAGCCGTGCCTCAGAAACATGCCTCAGAGTAGAACCCGCGGCTGCTCGAACAGGTCATCTTTAAGGGACGCTCAGCGAGAACACTAGGCTATCGGCGCATTGCTTTTTTCCCTTTATTGCATCGACATCATGGCGAAAAGAAAAATCTAAGCATGCTTTCGCCACAAAACACCAGTCAAAAGTCCGAAGTCTGGAAGGCACACACCTGCATCCAGACAGGGGAGCCAGCTAGGCTGCTTTTGAAGTCCAGGATATACTCCCCACACCAGGCTATCGCCGCAGCCAACATGCCTCGTGTTGTTATTGTAGCCTTAGTGGCCTGGCACATGCCCATGACGGGCGATAGCCCAGGGTTCAGTGAGGAGAGCCAAAAGAAGGTACACTGCTGCCAAGCTAATGGGTTAACTTTGGGTAAGAATACAGCGTGCTTAAAGAGGGAATTAAAAAATTAAAAATGAAGGAGAAAAATAAACGGCCGAAAATATTAGAGAGTTGAGTACAAGAAACGCTGCTGAGAGGTTCGTTAAATGCGGAAATTTTGGATACCTTTAGCACGGGAATCTCCCGGTAGAAATTATGTCATTGTGGAGTTATTCGCAAATTGATGCAATGCAAAACTGCTCCACCCTATCGCGCTGTGCATTGCAGAGCATCGCCTTCATGAACTTCCATCTGCTGTGTCCCGCGTACACTTCATGTTTCGAAATCAGGGACGAATCTAGTTTGCCTGAGATGCGAGTTTGAGGTGAAACCATGAAAAAGGGAAAAAAATATAATCAATATCCATCACTGGGAGTCCAACCCATGGGTGAGCGACCAGATCTCCTGTAAGAGCCACGAAGCGAGACCACTTGGCTATCACCGCAGCAAACACGCCGCTTCGTGTTAAACAGCACCGCACTCGCGCTGTGCATTGGAAAGCGTCGTCTTAAACTTTTATCTGGTACGTCCCACGGCACTGCCTGTTCATCGTTGGCTTCGACGTAGCGCAATGCATCCCAGTTTTTTCTGCTGTATACTCGTGGCAGCTATGTATTTATACCAATTTCACTAAACTAAAGATTTGTGCCCTATACTTCATGTGGTGAAAGTAACCTTCGAGCCTTGTGAACAGGATGGAGGTGTACTAATTGTAAGAAGGTAATGGCACTAAAGGAGAGAGGCACTCTTTGAAAGGGGGTCCATTTTCCGCTATAACTGAAGATGCCAATTTGGAGTAGCTGGTTGACCCAAACTGCCCTTTGGTACAGCAACAAGGATGAAAGGAGCATTATTGCATGTTTCGTTATTGCATGTGTCATTCCCGATCAAATTCGCTGTTTTGAAACGGGTATTGTGTGTGTGTGCGTGCAGCTTCCTTTTTAAGAATTGCCTTCAAATATGGCTACGAGAACGAAGAAAGTTGCTTTACGATGTGCTTTACTCTTAGGCCTAAATAAGTGCGGGCTGCGGACTTGCATTTATAAAGTTACAATTGCACGGCTTGCTGGCTTTTAATAAAGGACTCACGGTATAGAAAAATCTTGCCATCTATTATCTTGTTAACTAAAAGAAATCTAGCACATTAGGATTTACATAGCGAAATGTTCATAAAAAATGATGCGCGATGTATTTGCCCAAGGCGTTGAATTTAAGCCACATTTTGTCTTCAAGCATGTACCATTAACGGCGCTAAGTACACACCTTCCTTGGTCTATAAATGAATTTATTCCCAAACAGATGCGCCATTTATAGTTCCCTTGTGATAAATAACATAATATTCTCACTTATTAATAGCCTAGAACTACATACCAAATTTACGCCATTCTGTGCAATGTTGGCCAGGCACCCCGGGAAAGCATTGGACTCTAGGACAAACAAATTCCTACGAGCTTCTATACTTGCACATATGATCCATATCCAAAGCATTGATTTTTTTTCAATACGACAGGCCATATCATCACCTGTGCTCCTTCAGCTTCTTTCCGGTGTGAGCCCAAAGGATCATGTCGGTTTTTTGCAAGAGAATGCACTCTGCACATATGATCCACCTCCAAAGCATTGACTTTTTTCAATACGACAGGCCATATCATCACCTGTGCTCCTTCAACTCCTTTCCGGTCTGAGCCCAAAGGATGATGTCGGTTTTTTGCAAGAGAATGCACTCTGGCAGGTTTCGAAATCACGCATCAACTACGAGCATCAAATGCGCTCGTAGAAGCTAACGCTTGTTAACCTCACCTGTCTTATATATTAGATAAATGATATTAAATATCTAGGTTTTCTACTTTCTTTGCTATTATATATATTATCTTGTTGTTTGTCAGCTTTAGGAATCTGATTATTCGTTTCTAAAATGTGGTGAAATGTCCTGTGAAAAAAAAATCACTGATTAGATTTCAACCTGTAAACACTAATGCACGTGGGGTTTTCCAAATTATTGACGACGGTCTGACACAAGAACAACAGATATGCAGAGGAGAGCGTCAGTACCCGACGTAACTCTATAGTGTTCGTCCGGCAGTGGTGAAAGAGCTTCGAACGAGAGGTAAACCGCGGAGTCTACTGCTAGATTCACAGCCAGCGGCGCAAAGGCAGTGTGAAAATGGAGCTTGCGGCTGTGGTTAAACAGACAGGGCTACCTAAATAACGCTAGTCTCTTTGGGGCAGCACCTTGACGCCTTAGCGGAAATCACGTCTGATCCCCACCCCGTGATCCCGTGTGTCATCATTGAGGAGGACAGAGGAAGCGTTCAATAAAACGAGAGACTTTACTCCGGGCTGTGCTATGACTTCCGACATATGCGGGGATGCAGTCCGATGACGCTTAAAACACCAAGCGCTACTTCTGTTAATTTCAAGTTCCCTGCCATTAGAGAAAGCTGGATCGGCACGCCACTATTCCAGACCCGCCGACTTAATGTAGCGTAATTTTGTGACAACAGATTATACCTAGGACGTCTTAACGCTGCAGTCCATCTTATGACCCTAACTCAGTGCATCCGAATATTCACCAGTGCAGAAACTGCAATGCCTTGCTTTATTAACTGGAACGATGTGCACGCAAATAGACTTTTCAGAAAATTCCCTTTGAGCATTGGCATGTCTCTTTTTAGACTTTTCTATCTCGTGCAAGACCTCTGGAAGTGGTTGCTGGGCCCTCCTAAAGACATGTAGCACTGCAGACTGTAGGCGCATATTTCCTTATGCAAAACGGGAACATCCGTCGGATAGCTTGTCGTGTTTAGAAGACTCGAAAAGGAACCAGACACAGTAACTGTTCCCTAATCGCAGCAAATATTACGCTCTCTGATATCCGTGACGGATTGAAAGCGGCGCCAATAGCGGCATCTATGGGCTTTTGCTTTAATTATGAGTTTACTGTTGCGAAGCCGCTCGCTAGTTGGCTTTGCTGCAGACTCGCCTTTCTACCTTACTTCGCAATGACTGCAACGAGCGCAGATGATCTTCATGTAGATCGCACATATTTAGGGATTCGTTACTGAAACTTACCGTCCTTTCTATATTACAGAAACCTAGCACCATTCTCGGTATTTCGTGATAGCCTCCATAAATACCTGAATACAGGGCTTCAGAGAGATGGTTGGAGCAAAAGCGATTTCGAAGGCCTTGGAATTGTACATACAATTCAACCAAACGACGTGCACACGAAAATCTTGGAAGAAGTAAGTAACAGAGGGCATGTGAACGAGGTTTTATAAAAAAAAATTAGAAATCACTGCGGCATGTCAACGTGACACTTCCACACTTTTCACATCAACTAAGACTACTGACGCTAAGTTGAGACCCTCAAACCGGAATCCAATCGGTTATCGATCAGTTATCGATCATTTCCAGATCTTTATCGATACCTAATCGATTCCACAATTATTTGTGTTACTTAATCAAGTTTAATAAATTGGCGATCTGAATTTTCAAACTACGCGCTACGCTTTGTTTTCAGATTTAGCGCCATGCCTTGGCTCCGCCCACATTTCCGGTCCAATGGTGCCGCACTTCCGGCGTTTCAAAATTGGCGCCACTTTTGTTCTCGTCCCGCCCGCTTTTTGGACATTTTCGCTGTAATTAATTAACAAATGAGCCCACTTCAACCCACCGATTTCCTGTACGAGATTTTTGATGTTCTATCCGATGGTGCCATTCTTTTTCGCATTAACTCATTTGTTATGACATCATCGTGCGGAAAAGCTCGTATTGACACGAAACCGCAAACGTAGCCAAAAAAATGCTTCCGAATTAAAAAGCTCTTACACCTGCGTCATTGCTCTCGCCTTGCAAGCCAGACATTGGCAGTCTACATGAATAGGCATGCTCTTCCCAGTTTCTCCGGCTGGAAGTGCTTATCCATTATGGTGGACGATGACGTGTGGCCACATACTGTTTCAGACAGCTGGGCGCAAATGTTCTGTTCTTTAGGACACCGAGCATTCGTGTGTCAGCACCGTCGTCATCTTCGTCCACACGGTTAAGGGCCCGGCCGAAAAAAGCAGCGATACTCAAACTCTACTTGTGCTCTGCGCGAGCCACAGGCAATACAAATAATCAGATCTCCTGAAGCCACTTCTTGACATAAACGAAACTTCAGTACATTTCAGAGTTGAAAATTTGCCGCTTTAAATTATACATGAAGTTTACATGGAGCATTCGTCGAAAATATAAAAGTTTAGCGTGAGCGCCACAGCTGACAAACAGCGTAAGTATGACAAGCCACAGTGTTTTCGGGCGATCCTCTTGCCTATTGAGCGTCAAGTGGGTGACTTACATCTGTTGGACAAGTGCTGTCACTGGGCCTCCTCGTGTAGCATCACAATTATTTTTGTGGCATTGTAATTTATTTATTTATTTATTCAATAAACACCTAAAGGCCCTAAGTCGAGGGTATTACATAGGGGAGCATTGACACAGAAGAACGGAAAACTAGAATATGCAAGCACCAAGGTGCAATACATAAATACAGAAAGCACAAGTAGAAAACAAAACAAAACAAACAGACAAGGACCTCTAATATACATTATAATCTACACTTAAAGAGAACAGATAGTGCATTCGAGGCTTAACATAACAGCAGGAACAAAACAAAGGAACAAAGCAGCATAATGCTGCGTGTGGTAAAATCAATCAGCCATGCTAAACAGACGTTTGGGTTAGAAGGTCCTGAAACTTGTTAAGGTTCTTTTCTGAAGCGATCTGTGATGGTAGATTATTCCAGTCGACTATAGTACCAAGCATGAGGGAGTTCGGAAAAGGAGAAGTGTAGCATGATATGAGATTAACTTTCAGCGGGTAGTCGCTACGTGGAAAAAAAAGATTCAGGTGATTGAAAAAAAAAATCGTCATGGAGCAGAACATGATGGTAAAGTTTATAGAAAAGACCCAAGCGTGTTAGCCTGCGACGATGTGATAGCGTATCAAGATCGGCGCGAGCCTTTACTGCTGTGACGATAGCATGGCGAGATTAATCCGAAAACAGGAGTCTAAGGGTACGGTTTTGCAAAGATTCCAACTCACTTATAAGGTATGCTTGATCAGGGTCCCAGATGGCCGAAGCATATTCAATTTTAGGCCGTATTAAGGCAACGTGTGCAAGGTTTTTTAATTGAAAACGTGCTTGTTTAAGGTTATGTCTTAGAAGACGAAGAGAGCGGTTAGCAGCTGCCAGAATTTGTCTAAGATGGTAATTGCATGTTTAATTAGACTGAAGGGTTAATCCGAGATACTTGCAGAAAGCAGAAAATTCAACCGGGTTATTAAGGAGAGTGTAAGATGTCGGGATGCGGCATGACAAGAGAGTGAAAGAGACAAATTTAGTTTTAGAGGAATTAAGGGTCATTAACCAAGAACATCAGCTAGTAATGGAATCAAAATAATTTTGCAAATATTGCCGGTCAGAGTCGTTAGTGACGTTGCGGTATATAGCACAATCAACAGCGAATAATCTAATTTTGGATGATACGCAAGTGGGCAAGTCATTTATGAAGATTAGAAAAAGTAAAGGTCTCAGAACGCTTCCATGGCGTACATCGTAAGAAACAGGTGAGGAGGACGAAAGGTGATTATTGACAGAAATGAACTGATATCGACATGCAAGAAAACCCTTAACCCAGGCGATAACGTGAGAATGAATGTTCAATTGGGTTAGTTTGAGCAAACGTCTGTGATGGGAGAACCGGTCGAATACTTTAGAGAGGTCAAGGAATAGCACCGACTTGTTTGGTTTGGTTTGGTTTATGGGGTTTAACGTCCCAAAGCGACTAAGGCTATGAGAGACGCCGTAGTGAAGGGCTCCGGAAATTTCGACCACCTGGGGTTCTTTAACGTGCACTGACATCGCACAGTACACGGGCCTCGAATTTCTCCTCCAAAGAAATTCAGCCGCCTCGACCGGGATCGAACCCGCGTCTTTCGGGCCAGCAGCCGAGCACCATAGCCACTGAGCCACCGCAGCGGCCCGACTTGTTTGCTTGCGTCCGCTGATGAAAAAAGGTCATAAGTGAATTCGGAAAGTCGAGTGTCACATGAGAAACAATTTCGAAATCCATGATAATATTTGAATATGATGTTGTAATGCTCAAGATAGCTGATAATATGAGTGTGAACAACATGTTCCGAGCTTAGATATGGAGCTAGATAAGGATATTGGACAATAGTTGAGAGGATTAGAGTGGCCACCAGATTTGAATATGAGTATTACTTTAGCTACGCGTCAATCGCTAGGAATCGATTGAGATGATAATGACTGAGAAAAGAGTGATGATGTAGCGTGCCATCGTGGTCCGGCAGCCGAAGACGACGACTGTCCCAGTACGCTTGCCAAGCACGCGCAGACTGGATTTTCATGGCTGCTTAACTGCAACGCCGGCGCAGCGCTGTTCCATCCCAGCCTGGCTGAGCGCGTCCAGCCGAATATATTTGTGGAGACCTGACGATGACTGGTGCCCACGATTCGTCTCCACAAATTTGGTGACTCCGGACTTCGCGTCTTCGTTCTCTGCTCCTGCCCTGCGCTTTGCATCAGCCGCTTCGCTAGGCCTACCGCTGCCCGGAGCTCGAAACCCCGCCTACCTTCCATCGTGTAAGCCCTGGCCATGGATCCCTCCACTCCTGTGCCGTCTCCGTCGCCTCGCACGCTGCCACTTCATGAGTCCGCGGTCTCCGCCCTCAAGCTCCCCGACTTCTGGTCATCGAACTCGGAACTTTGGTTCCTCACAATCGAGGCCTTGTTCCGCCGGCACCGCATCACGTCACAGGTGACCATGTTTGACCATGTCATTGGTGCGCTGACGCCTGCTACTGCTGCGGGTGTTCGCGACGTCTTGCGCTCTCCGCCTGCCGATCGTCCATACAATCATCTCAAAGCGATGCTCATCCAGAGAACTACTGAAACGGAGCCGCGTCGCCTGCAGCAGCTCCTTACCTCAGAAGAGCTTGGAGATCGCAAACCTACCGAGCTGTTGCGTCGCATGACCGCCCTGGCTGGAGACTTGGCTACTCCCCACGACAGCACGCTCCTGCGGGAACTCTTCCTGCAGCGCCTGCCTCCGCAGGTGCGCATGATCCTGAGCGCATCTTCGTCTCAGACCCTGGAATCGCTAGCTACGCTTGCGGATAAGATCATGGACGTCGGCTTTCCCTCCCTTGCAACACTTCATCGCCCTCCTGCCCCTCAGCTATCGAGCCCAGCTCCTGACGATTGCTATACCCGTCTCACTGCTACTCATGAGGAGCTAGCCCGGCAGGTGGCGCAGCTTACAGCTGAAGTTGCAGCTCTTCGTGCTCGCCGGCCGCATTCGTCGTCTCCACCCCGTCGTAGAAGCCCCCGTTTTTCTGGCAATCGTTCTCCCCCCTCGACGACCCATTGCTGGTTCCACCGCCGATACGGCTCTCCCCCACGCACGCCACTGCCGCCAGCCCTGCTCCTTCGCGGGAAACGGTCCGGCCGAACACTGAAGGCGACCGGTGTTCTCGACCCGCGATCCAGTCGCCTTTTCCACGTCACTGACCGTGTAACCAAAGTCCGCTACCTCATCGACACTGGTGCCGAGATCTGTGTTCTTCCGCCTACGTTGGCTGAGCGGCGCCGTCCTTTAGACTCTCCTCCTCTGACCGCAGTCAACGGATCCACCATACGGACATACGGCCAGAAGTCGGTAACGCTTGACCTCGGACTCCGCTGTACTTTTCGCTGGGTATTTGTTATCGCGGACGTGCGCACGCCAATCATCGGCGCCGACTTCCTATGGCACTACAGGCTCCTAGTTGACATGCGGCAAAACAGAATACTGTATTCAGAAACAAGCCTAGTCGTCCAAGGCGTCTTTTGCCGAGCTCCACCACTCCGGCTCCTCCAGGCGCACAGCACCGTTTTCGACCCTTGGTCCAGCATCCTTGCTGAGTTTCCAGATGTCTTCCGATCCCCGTCCCTCCAAGCGCCAGTCGCTCACAACGTGACTCATCATATTGTGACGACTGGGCCTCCCGTGTTTGCTCGCGCTCGGCGCCTCGCACCGGATCGCCTCGCTGTCGCCAAACAGGAATTTGAGCATATGCTTGAGCTTGGCTTCATCTGCCCCTCCTCCAGTCCTTGGGCGTCGCCTCTCCACATGGTGCCCAAAAAGACCGGCGACTGGCGGCCGTGCGGCGATTACCGGGCCCTCAACCAGGCCACAATCCCTGACCGCTACCCGATTCCCCACATCCAAGATTTTACATCGGTTCTACATGGCTGCACAATCTTCAGCAAAGACGATCTTGTGAAAGCCTATCATCAGATTCCTGTGGAACCGTCGGATATCCCGAAGACCGCCATTATTACACCTTTTGGCATGTTTGAATATCTGAGGATGCCTTTCGGTCTTCGCAACGCTGCCCAGACTTTTCAGCGTTTCGTTGACCAAGTCCTACGCGGCTTGACGTGCTGCTTTGCCTACCTTGACGACATTCTCGTCTTCAGCCCTACGGTAGAGGCCCACAAGCTCCACCTACGTCAAGTGCTCGAAAGACTCAGCCGCTTTGGTCTCGTGGTCAACGGACCGAAAAGCGAGTTCGGCGTTGCTGAGTTGGACTTTCTCGGCCATCGCGTCAACGCCCATGGCATTCGCCCCTTGCCGGCCCGTGTCACCGCCATCAGTCAGTTTCCCCGGCCCACCACCACCCGACAACTGCGCGAATCTCTTGGCCTCGCCAACTATTATCGGCGCTTCATTCCTCGCTGCGCTGCAATACTGCAGCCTCTCCACGACCTTCTCCCGGGCCACGGCAAGCCGACCGCTCTTGTTGCTTGGACCGATGCCGCTGACCGCGCATTCAGCGGCATCAAAGCAGCCATTGCCGGAGCGACGCTGCTGGTTCATCCTAAATGTGACGCGCCCACGTCCGTCATGGTTGACGCATCGGACACTGCTGTCGGCGCGGTATTGCAACAGTTCGTCGCTGGTGTTTGGCAGCCAATTGCCCTCTTTTCCAAGAAGCTTGCGCCCCCTGAACGCCGCTACAGCATCTTCGGCCGAGACCTGCTAGCAATATATTCAGCCATGAAGCACTTCCGACATTTTCTCGAGGGACGCAGATTTCATATCCTCACTGACCACAAACCTCTGACGTCCACGCTAGCATCCAGCAGTACCTCCTACGCTCCTCGCCAAATCAGGCAGCTCGCCTACATTTCCGAATTTACCTGCGACATTCGTCACGTCAGCGGCAAGTCCAACATAGTTGCCGACGCTCTTTCTCGTGCTGAAGTCAATGCGACGGACAATGGACGGCCAGTCATCGACTTCACGGCTATGGCTGCTGCTCAACGAGCCGATGCCGAGTTGCAACGGTTTCGCACGCGCGACACCTCTTTAGTGTTGCAGGACGTCTTGCTCCCTGACTGCGCCGTTCCCCTAGTTTGTGATACATCAACCGGTCGCCCTCGCCCCAACGTGCCTCCACCATACCGACGAACCGTCTTTGATGCCCTCCATTCTTTGGCCCATCCTGGCATTCGCGCAACACAGCGCCTTGTCACGGCTCGCTATGTCTGGCCTCGCATCAACGTCGACGTTCGCCGCTGGTCGCGCGCGTGCCTGAGCTGTCAGAAAAGCGAAGTGCATCGACGCACTGCGACGCCGCTTGGCACGTTCCCGTCCCCGGACGCCGGCTTCAGCCATCTGCACGTCGACATTGTCGGTCCCCTTCCTACCTGCGGGAACCACCGCTACCTGTTAACCTGCATTGACAGGCTCACGAGATGGCCTAAAGCGATGCCCCTTCTGGACATAACGGCGGAGTCGATCGCAAGAGCACTCATCACACTGTGGAGAAGCCGCTACGGTGTCCCTTGCACCATTACGACTGATCGTGGTCGTCAATTTGACTCCACCTTATTTGCTAACTTATCTCGGCTCCTCGGCGTCAATCACATCAAGACGACCTCTTACCACCCGATTTCCAAGGGTGTCATTGAGCGTTTTCACCGGCAGCTGAAAGCTTCACTAATGGCGTCCGCTTTTCCTTCCCCATGGATTGAGCGCCTACCCTTGCTCCTGCTTGGTCTCCGCACTGCACTTCGCAGTGACTCTTCTACCTGTGCAGCAGAGCTAACGTTTGGCACTACTCTCCGTGTCCCTGGCGAATTCTTCGAGCATTCACCACCCACGCCTGCTCACGTCTCAGATTACGCCTACCGCCTACGTAGCGCTATGAGCAGTGTAGTTCCACCACGTCAACGCCAGTATTCCCGTCGTGTCCACGTCCCCTCCGACCTTCAGCGGTGCACTCACGTCTTTGTTCGCCACGACGCCATACGCCCGCCCTTACGGCCACCATACGATGGTCCGTACCAAGTGCTCCGGCGTGCTCCTAAGCACTTTCTCCTGCTCATCAACGGCCGGCAGGACACAATCTCAGTTGACCGCCTTAAACCTGCTCATCTTGACACTGTTGGGACTGGGTGTCCGAGCCATGAAACGGTCGAGGCGACGGTGAGCCAAATGAACTTTATGTACAGTATGTACAAGGGCTTTTACATGATACAAGGGCCAAGAGCACCACGGGCTAGCACAAAGAAGAAGAGCGGCCCCGGCGGCGAGCGTAGCTCCGGCGTGATGGCTCTTCTGCTGCCCGTCTGCTGGTCGGGTTCAGCGCGGCTCCGCTTTTAAAGCCGCTGGTAACGGTTACGGCAGCCAGCCGCTCAAATCCTCCAATCAGGTCACGGCACTGGCCACCCTTCAAATTAGACCAATGGTCGAGAGCCGGCGAGCGTCGGAGGAGTTCGCACCGACGGAGAGGAGGGAAGGAGGAAGGGTCCGTGTCGGCGCCGGCATGGCTGGATGAGTCACGCTGCACGTCGCGACATGTCCGAGAGAGTCTGGGCCTGCTTTCAGCGCCGGCGGGCGCGCAGCGCTTGTTTTCAGAAAAGCTAGCCAGCGAAATGGAAGCTCCGGCACTACAACACCGACGTCATCGCTAACTGTGCCGCTGCATTCCCTCCCGACCGTGCCAGTCCTCGTCGCGTACGATTTGCGCCAAGCCTATCCGCTTTTCGCCATTCACACCTCGCTCATGGCTTCATCGTCAGAGGGGGGGCCCTGTAGCGTGCCATCGTGGTCCGGCAGCCGAAGACGACGACTGTCCCAGTACGCCTGCCAAGCACGCGCAGACTGGATTTTCATGGCTGCTTAACTGCAAGGCCGGCGCAGCGCTGTTCCATCCCAGCCTGGCTGAGCGCGTCCAGCCGAATATATTTGTGGAGACCTGACGATGACTGGTGCCTACGATTTGTCTCCACAATGACAATACTGGATAAATGCTCCCAGAAATGTTCTTAAGAATCTTGTTGGTACCGAAGTACTAAACTTTTTGAGCATCTTTATCTTCTGCTAATCAGTTTGCGGCAATAAAAGGTCCCAATGAAACGCAAATCCTGAAAGGAGTGAAGTACGGGCGACAAACTAAAAAATTGTCTGCTCGACAAACTTATTTTAGCGCTTTAGAGGCACACAATGCACGGTATCGCTCAGGATGTTTTCGTATTCTGCGAGGTGTTTTTGAAAGGCACAGATCTCTTGCTTCAGTTTTTATTTTCCTTTTGCAGTAAATTCATTTTATTCAGTGCGGTTTAGAGAAGTTCCTTCGCTTCTTCTAAGTTGTTGCTAATTCTACATTGTTTCATGTGTTCTAGTTGTGTGTAACTCTAGTCTCTTCTGTTCGAAGGTTTCTTCATTTATTTTAGTGTTATTTTTCTCAACCCAGAGCACCATTTTCGTTTGGTATTAATTGGGGGGAGGGGGGTGGCATTATTAGTTAAGCAGCTCTATAAAGTTGCAGCTAAAAAGAACCCAATGCTTGAAATACAATGCAGCATAATTTGAAGCCAACAAACTAAAGAATGAATACCACAGCAATGAGGTAAAAGATTTCTTAGATATCGTGGATACCACTTCTTGGGTCAACTTATTCCACTCGATTATTCTTGCGAAAGCAACACTATGCTAGTAGCCGAGCCATTGTTGTCTGACAATTGACATGAATAAAAGTTCTATCTATCTATCTAAAAAAGATAAAAAAGGCACTGCTCGCATGCGCGGGGAGCAGTGACGTCACACGGCGCACAGCTGGCGCGCCGCCACCGTCGCTGCGCGGGTGACTCAGAGGTTCCGCCGCCACGCTCCAATTGCACATGCGCAGTAGCGGCGCATAGCTAGCCTACCGGGACCACCGCCGCTGCCGCGCGCTCTCCATCGCCTCCCTCTCTCCTCTCCGACGTGCATTAGCGGCGCCCAGCTGGCGCGCCGGGGCCACGGGCACGCCAGCTGTGCGCAGTTAGGTAACTTGCTCCTGGCGCGTGCGCAGGATGGTCGTGCAAGAGCACTCGAAACGGCGAGACTGTGGGCAATGTAGCTCGCGCAACAATATATGGCTACGCGCACGCGCAGGAAGTTGGGTTCAAGCAGGTGCGTGTGTTTCTTAACTTCTGAACGAACCAGCGCAAAACACAACAGACAACAAAAAGGCGGAACACGATGGACAGGAACGCTGAACTTTCAACTTTATTTTGGAAGTACAGATGCAACATATATATACAGCCATGTCAGGGGGGCGTACCAGACAAGGAAAGTAAGAACAATTGGAATCTACAATGTCATGATGAAACAAGCGGCACAAGCAAACCAAAGATCTGAACTAATATAACATGTGAAGATGAGAAGTTTCAATGGAGGCAAGAATAAGCAACAAGGAAAAATCAGGGGAAAAAAACGCCAGACCTCGTGAAGATGAAAAATGATTCTGATAAAAAAACCTGTAGTGTAGCAGCCGCGCTCTCTCACTGTGGTGGACTGTGGTAGTGAAAGACGACGACGATCCTTAGGTGTGGAGCTCGCTCGCAGCCTGAACGTAGCAGAGCGACCTAGGCTCTGCTGAGTCACTACACCCTCCTACATTTGGTGGAGGCTGCTGTAAGTTCCCCCCCTCGTCCTCATCCTGGAGCTCCGTAGCCGCACCTTACCTTTGCCGCTCGTTATGCCCGAAGTCACCAGCCAGACAGCCCCCATTCCGTCGCCTACCATCCTCTGTACTGGCGGCCTCCGGCAGGGAGATCCCAGCATCTTCAGCGGTGCCGACGACCACGATGTTGACGACTGGTTGGCGACTTACGAGCGCGTCAGCGCCCACAACAATTGGGACGATGCCACCAAGCTTGGTAACGTGCTATTCTATCTCAGCGACGTTGCCCACTTGTGGTTCCGCAACCATGAGGCAGACTTGCCTACGTGGTCGTCCTTTAAGACCAGCTTCTCGGAGGTATTCGGCCGCCCAGCTGTGCGCAAACTGCGCGCCGAACAACGCCTCTGCGCTCGCGCTCAGCACGCAACTGAAACCTTCACCAGTTACACAGAAGATGTTCTGTACCTGTGCAAACGCATCAATCCATCCATGCCGGAGGCCGAGAAAATTAGTAACATCTTGAAGGGCATCTCAGATGACGCGTTCCAAATGTTGACGATGCCCTCGACTGCCTGCAAGGCGCGGAATTCTTTTCCTCATTGGACCTCCGCTCCGGCTACTGACAGGTGCCCATGGCTGCTGCTGATCGGCCAAAGACGGCCTTTCTTACGCCCGATGGCCTCTACGAATTTAACGTCATGCCGTTCGGCTTGTGCAATGCGCCGGCCACATTCGAGCGCATGATGGACACAGTTCTCAGCGGACTCAAGTGGCACACGTGTCTCTGCTACCTGGACGATATCGTCGTCTTTTCTCGAGACTTTTCGTCCCAGCTGGTCCGCCTCGAGCGTGTCCTGCAATGTTTTACCGACGCCGGCCTGCAACTGAATTTGAAGAAATGCTGCTTCGCAGCCCGGCGTCTTACCATCTTGGGCCACGTCGTCTCCAAACAAGGCGTCCTTCCCGATCCCGCAAAACTGCGCGCAGTCGCCGAGTTCCCCCGACCCACTTCACTGAAAGGGCTGCGGAGCTTTATCGGGCTGTGCTCCTATTTTCGCCGCTTCGTACGCAATTTCGATTCCATCCTGCCTTCCCTGACTGATCTGCTTGGCGGCGACACCAGCCTCTCGTCTTGGACACCAGACTGTGACGCGGCGTTCACCACGCTTCGCCGCCTGCTTGTGTTCCCTCCGATCCTCCGCCATTTCGACCCCAGCCTGCACACTGAAATTCACACCGACGCCAGCGGCGTTGGCCTCGGCGCCGTTCTGGCTCAGCGGAAGCCCGGCTGCGCCGACCATGTTGTTACGTATGCCAGCCGCACTTTGACAAAGGTCGAGCACAATTATTCCGTGGCTGAAAAAGATTACTTGGCGATAATTTTGGCTATTGGAAAGTTCTGACCTTACCTATACCGTCGCCCATTCTCTGTCGTTACCGACCACAATGCTCTCTGCTGGCTGTCGTCCCTCAAAGACCCCTCAGACCGTCTTGCTCGTTGGGCGTTGCGCTTACAAGAATACGACATTGAAGTAATCTATCGATCTGGCCGTAAGCATTCTGATGCCGACGCACTATCGCGGTCTTCTCTACCTCGCGATTTAGATTTCACATCTTCAGCCACCACTAATGTCTCCTCCCTTGATATTGCCGACATGCCATTTGAACAACAACGGGACCCCTGGATCGCTTCCCTCCTCGCTCTCCTGTCTACACCATCTCAGCGACCTGCGACCCGCACTCTCCGTCGTCAAGCCCACCACTTCGCAATACGGGAGGGCCTCCTTTACCGCCTCGACTACCTTCCTGACGGGCGCAAATGGCTCCTTGTCATTCCTCGGCACCTACGTTCCGACATATGCGCCTCTTTCCACGCCGACCACCAGTGTGCTCACGCCGGTGTGGTGAAGACCTACACGCGCCTTCGACTCCGCTTCTACTGGCGGGGAATGTACCGTTTCATCCGACCGTACGTTCGCTCCTGCCCGGAATGCCAACGCCACAAAACCCCTTCTCGCCGTTCTACTGCTCCGATGCTGCCCTTGCCTTGCCACACGCGCCCATTCGACCACGTTGGCATCGATCTCTACGGGCCCCTTCCCGTAACTCCGGCTGGGCACTGCTGGGTCATAATGGCAGTCGATCACCTTACCCGCTACGTCGAAACGTCATCCTTGCCATCCGCGTCTGCGCCCAACGTTGCGTCTTTCATCCTGCATCATCTCTTTCTACGCCATGGTTCCCGTAAGGAGCTTCTGAGCGACCGCGGCCATGTCTTCCTCACAGACACCGTCGAAGCCCTACTTCGCCAATGCCGCATTGTTCACCGCTCTACAACGCCCTACCACCCTGAAACGAACGGCATTACTGAACGTTTCAATCGAACATTGACGGACATGATCGCGAAGTATGTTCCCTCGGACCACTCAAACTGGGACCGTATTCTCCCATTTGTGACATATGCGTACAGCACTGCCACACAGAGCACAACTGGCTTCTCTCCGTTCTTTCTTATTTACGGTCGCGAGCCTACCTGTACCATGGATACCCTGCTTCCGTATCGCCCTGATGTTTCCGAGTCTCTTAGCCTTTCTCAAGCAGCGACCTATTCTGAAGAATGCCGCCAGCTTGCCCGCTCTTTTACAACGCAAGATCAGAATCGCCAGAAGCACCTTCGCGCCCCTACCAGTCCGCTTCCGTCCTATACCCCAGACTCGCTCGTGTGGCTTTGGGTTCCCTCAACCAGTCCCGGTCTCTCCACTAAACTCATCTCAAAGTACCACAGCCCGTGTCATGTCGTCTGCCAGTCCTCTCCAGTCAACTACATTATTGATCCGCTTTCGCCGCCCCAAGATGCGCGCCGTCGTGGCCGTGAAACAGTGCACGTTGACCGTCTGAAGCCGTACTACGATCCGCCTACCGTGTGTGCGCCCTAAGTCTGCAGGATGCCTCCTTTTTTGCCGGGAGGAAATTGTAGTGTAGCAGCCGCACTCCCTCACTGTGGTGAACTGTGGCAGTGAAAGACGACAACGATCCTTAGGTGTGAAGCTCGCTCGCAGCCCGAACGTGTGGCTGAACCATTGCTGAACGTTGCAGAGCGACCTAAGTTCTGCTGAGTCACTACCCCCTCCTAGAAACCGATAAAAACAAAAAGGTAAAACCAATAAGAGCGATAAAAACAATAAAGTTAACAGGGCAATGGAAATGAAAAGGATAAGATGCCAACAAGTAACATGGCAAAAATGCTAACAGCTAAAAATAAGAAAACATCGCGCAAAAACTAACAGCTAAAATGTCAAACCCACAGAAACTTAAGGTTAAGTTTTGTGTATCAAATAGCGGAATGAAAGTTGGCGGGAAAAGACGGTTGCATAAGGTGGGATAGTTAAAATGTTAATGCCTCGAATTTTGTGCCAGATAGCCGAGTTCTTTCTCAGATAGCGACTCTGAAGGCTTGCTAATACACTTTTCTTTTAACGCAGCTATTGTGATTTCCTCAACTATTTCACGGGGCTCGTGCTTCTGATTGTGGCTATTACCCGAGTTTTTTTCAAAGAGCGGCAAATAACTTGTTTCTACATCTTTGCAATCCCGACAATGGATACCGATGTGACAGCACTTTTGGACACTTGCGTTGTAATCATGTTCTTTTAGTCTTTCTTTTAAACAACGCCCTGTCTGTCCAATATACTGCTTCCCACAGGACAAAGGGATGGAATAGACAACTGAATCAGTACATTGCACAAAATTCTTCTGGTGCCTGATATTGCATATACTCTCTTTTTCACGAGAATCATTGACCTTTCTGCAAAGCTGGGAAAAGCGCTAAGCTGGGAAAGTTTAACTATCCCACCTTATGCAACCGTCTTTTCCCACCAACTTTCATTCATCTATTTAATACACAAAACTTAACCTTATGTTTCTGTTTGTTTTACTTTCTAGCTGTTAGTTTTTCCGTGATGTTTTCTTATTTTTAGCTGTTAGTAATTTTGCCGTGTTACTGGTTGGCATCTTATCTTTTTCATTCTCATTGCTCTGTTGACTTTATTGCTTTTATTGGTTTTTATTGGTTTACCTTTTTGTTTTTGTCGGTTTTTGTTATCAGAATCAATTTTCATCTTCACGAGGTCTGGCGTTTTCTTTTCCATTTCTTTTTCCCTGTTGTTTATTCTTGCCTCCATTGAAACTGCTCACCTACACGTGTTATATTAATTAAGATCTTTGGTTTGCTTGTGCCGCTTGTCTCATCATGACCTTGTAGATTCCACTTGTTCTTGCTTTCCTTGTGTGGTACGCCCCCCTGACATGGCTGTACGTTGCATCTGTACTTCCAAAATAAAGTTGAGTGTTCAGCGCTCCTGTCCGTCGTGTTCCGCCTTTTTCTTGTCCGTTGTGTTTTTTGCGCTGGTTCGTTCAGAAGCATGTCCTACCAACTAGCCCAACAACAAGTGTTGCTCAAATTTGTTTCTTAACTGTCTCCCGTCTTAACGAGTTTTTCTCTCACCACGCACTGACATTCCTGCTGTCAGTATTGAAAAGAAAACGCACAGCTAAATATTGAACTCCTTCTAATTTATGATTATCAATTTTACATCTTATCTCCCATATTTTGCGTGTATACCCTGTCATAGGCCTTACATTAGTGGTGTGTAGGAATTCTTTAGTATTTAATAAGAAGCACTAGGCATTTCACTGCAGAAAGCCCAAAACGCAACTTGCTATTGCGGTTATGTACTTAAAGCCCCTGTGCCAAGACATTTCACTGGAGCTGCCGCGGTGGCTCAGCGGTTATGGTGCTCGGCGCTGACCCGAAAGGCGCGGGTTCGATCCCGGCCGCGGCGGTTGAATTTCTTTGGAGGAGAAATTCTAGAGGCCTCTGTACTGTGCGATGTCACTGCACGTTAAAAAACTCCAGGTGGTTGAAATATCCGGAGCCCTTAGCTACGGCGTCTCTCATAGCCTTAGTCGCTTTGGGACGTTAAACCCCATAAACCAAAGCAAAGCAAACATTTCACTGCATAAACAGATACCATGATATTAGTGTTTAGTGACAGACAGCAAATTCACACGATTATTGCTATAATCAAAATTATAGAATAAATTATAAGTAAGGAAGGAATGGAGAGGTTGATAACGACGTTATGAATATTAATTGAGAGATAAGGCAGTTAAGCCTCAAGAAAGGCTTTGAGGTGGTAGACATAAGCAAGGAAGTGCACAGAGCAGGCTTGGGCGGAGACATGGAGGAGATGGCATCCATTTCAGTGGAATAGTAGGAGAAGAGATGGGCTGGCGAATGGGTGGCCGAGCGGTAGCTTTTTGGGGGTCCACGGTGGCTCAGGGCGTAGGCGTTGGTAGAAGCGATGTAGTAAATGTAACAATATCGGCTGAGCCGAACAAAATGGCCACTAAGAGGCCCAGAAAGAAAATTACGAAAAAGAAATTTAACGCCAAGATCAGTTACATAAATATGCGCAGGGGGTAGAAAGAGCGATATGGCTAGAAATAGAACAGCAGTTAAATGACGAAGAAGCAGGTGTGTACGCTCTATGCGAGACACATCTGTGGGACCTAGAAGATCCACCTTTAATGATGGCGATGTCTGGGAAGGGTGCAACAGAACAACAACGGAGAGGAAGGGAGGAGGAGTAGGTATGCTGACCCAAGCAGCGTATGACAATGGTCCAATGTAGCAGTTGAATTGGCAAACTACTGTCATAGGAAGGCCCCGCGTTGCCAATGTTCTCTCCGCCTTGGCTCAGCTATTTTCAAAAGTTGGCAGTATTGGACCAGCTTATCGGGCGTTTTTCCCGCCTTGGCGCAGCCATTTTTAGAAGTTGGCAGTATTGGACCAGTTTCTCGGGCGTTTTCTCTCTCTTGGCCACGGTGTAAGAATACATTTAGGTGTTGACACTGCGCTCGGCGGCGCGACCAGGACTTGTTCGCCGCTCCCTGCGCTTCTCTCGAACGCTGACAGATGGCGCTACGCACCCGGGGCCCCTAGTCGCCGAGCTTCGGCAGCCGTAATGCAGATGCCACGGGATCTTTCGGTGCCGCTGCGTGTACGCGTGCTTTGTGAAGTGCGGCAAGACAACGAAGGATTGAAACTGCTGTCGACACCAAATAATTTTGGGCTACTTCGTGTTTTTCTTGCTGAGACTGCATGAATGGGCGGAACAGCAGCGAGGACGCAGCCCTGTGCTGCTTCCGAGCTCGTTATCGAAATGCGTTCATAGCAAATTTTTTTTTTCGTTCATCCGCACGACTGCTGTGAGCATAGTTAACTACACTGCCTCTTAAATATAAAAGGTCGGATTCAACGCGCCCACATTTGGCCTGAAGAGCCTACGCGTACATTCAAACATTGCTTGAGCAGTGTATTGCGCCAATGCTGCGAGATGACCGCCGTGTTGAGAACATGGTTAACTTCGGCCACCTGGAGTTCTTTAATTTGCACAGAAACCTCAAGGACGTTTCCGCATTTCGCCTGCATCAGAAATACTTACTCCGCAGCCACGAATAGAACCCGCGCTCTTGTGCTGTATTGCAGAACGCCACTGCCGCTATACACGCGAACGCCGGGACCAAAACAAAAATCCAAGTGTGCATTTGCGGCTTTTTAATAGCAAGTGCAGTCCACAATTAGGTACGCGAAACGCAAATAGTTACTGGAAATGCCACTGGCGTTGTTTCTGCCAATCTTATCCCTCAGGTCGGCACCGACGATGCTGAGTGGTTGTCTCTAGCACTAGGCCCGAGAACGTAGGTGTAATGCCGGCTGCGGTGGCCGCGAAACAACGCAAAAGGTGCCCGTGTGCTGTGTGATGTGAAGAATCCCATGTGGTCTAAGTTTGGAGCCCTCCATTGCGGCATCTATTAATGCCCATATGCCCCTTCGGGACATTAACAGCACAATTTGCTTTTTTTTTTTGCTCTAACGCGGCCTGAATAGCCATTCTGTTGCACAAACAAATTTATTACTACAAGTAGCATCTCTGAGAGATGTGATTTCCTGTGGTCACTAGGTTACGCACAAAACACAGTGAATCACAACCTACTGGGCTACTTTCGTGTAATCAAGAGCCAAGACCGTGACTGCAATTGTGATGATCACTGCATTCGTTTATTTGGACGATACACTGAGCGAATCATCCTCTATCATCTAGGATGAGCACAGCTTGGCCTGTTTCTTTTTTTCTTGACGCTGCTTTGTCATGACTGCATTGGTGTGCTTACAATGCTGCCTCATACGCATGCTGACGTAATAGTGGAGGAGCTGTGCGAGTACTTCTTCCTTGTGATCAGCACATGGGAATGTCATCGTGTATGTATCTACCACTGCGTCTATGGTGTCCCAGTACACCGTGTGGCAGTCTGCATAGTCAACAAAAAACCGCTCCGTATGCTTTAGAAGGTCAAATATGTTGACGTTAGGGTGGGTAAGACCCCCTCTGGTCTTCACATTTGTTAGAGCTGCTTCAGCAAAAGAATTATTTTTTACACTGAAGGCTGACAAGCAAGCAGCGCAGCTGATAACTCTTCGCATCTTTCTGCAGAAAAAACCGGTGACATAATAAAGTATGCAGGCTGTAATTTGCCCTCCGTCTGATTTGTGTTTCCGAACGATATCTTCACATTCCCAGTCTTCTACTGAAACTAGATCGTCTAGGTTTTCTTTAATTTGATTGATGAATCCAGGGCATGATACCACTTTGTCGTCTGTTCTAATGAGGGCCCTGAAATATGACGCATCCAGCAATGGTTCCTCACCCTCGACGACTTTGCAATTGCCATACTTCGGAGGTTTAAGGATACTGTAGATCGACAGCGTCTGGTAAAGCTGCATAAAGGTGGGCATCGAAGGGTGATCATTCTGGCTTCCTGCTAACCGTATTTTGCTAAAGAACCGCTCGATAGGATCTTGGTTCATTTTGTTGGTTAGGATATATTTGAAGTTGTGGCAATCAAGCAGCACCTCACAAAGATCCAAAGTGGACTTCAATGTGACTCGAAGTCCCTCGCAAGTGCTCTTTGTCAAGAACATGTCTTTTATAATGTTGCCACTTTCCAGTTCTCTTTCCCAGCTGTCCAGCCAGTCAATTCCATGCTTGAGAATTGCGAGGTCTCGGCTGTCCCTTGTGATCCCTTCTGCTGGAAATCGCCTGTTCAGTGCATCAAACAAATTGTTTAAAAACAACGTGAATTCTTGAGTTTTCTCGCTGCCTATGAGTTTGCGGATACCTTTTTCCTGATAAAACTGAATAACCGCCGCCATGGAGCGGCTAAAGACTTGGGTGGCTAACTTCACACGCATCTTCTCACAGTTACTCGGGTATATGTGAGAGTGCGTTATTTTCGGGCAGACGTTTAGGCCCCCCGCGTTGGCAACGTCTTCCTTGTAGACTTCAGCATAGTACTCCCACTTGATCCACTGTCCTTCGTTTTTCAAGTATCGCTGCTGCTTAAGTCTATTTCTCACACACTTAAACAAGTGTGGAGTGTCAGAAAACGCAAAAACTTTTCTTTCAGGGCCAACTGGGTGCGTGAACGAGTTGCAGCTCTCCTTGAGGCTTCCATTAACACCTAGAATGTTCCACATGCTCCTGTTTGTTGACGCGCCATCACAGACAAACCCATGAATCTTTGCACCGGCTTCTTCGAGCATGACAATAGCTTGGAGAAGCAACTGAGCGAGAATGGAGCCTTTGGTTGCATTTTTTGCTGCGAACACCCCTATAGGTTGAGCGTAGCTATCGCCAAAAGGACAGAACATGAAAACGAGGGCGTGATCAGCGAGCTCATCAGCGTTTCCAGCGTCTGTTGCCAGCCCTACATATGTCATCGTGCGAGAATTGACACGTTTACGTTTTCTAACCTGCATTTCATCGAACATGATAATCCCATGTCGCTTGAAGTCGTCCATTTTTTCTATTTTCCTTTTCAGAGCAGAAAAGAACTTGCTGTCAAATCCCTACTTAAATCCCACCATAGAGATATACCGGTGTATTGTTCGGATTGACGGCAATGCGAGCACTTCGTTTTCCATCAGGAACCTGTAGGCAGCTGGTGACCTGATATGAAGGAGCAAGCAAAGCAGGATCCAGCTGTCCGAGTATCGTCGTCCCTTAGAACCAGTCTTGCCAGCAGCCACACATTCCTTTAACACAAGCTGCTGTGCCTCAGTAAGGTTCGCATCACGAGAAATGCGGTCAAGTGTTTCATCACTAAATTGTTTAAGCTTGGCTTTGCATTTGCTCAGTTCCGCCTCAAGCTTTTTTTTTCCTTTTAGAAGTCGCACTTAGGACCTGTAGCAGGAAATTCTTGCCTTCCGCAAAAGGTCAATGCGGGCTTTTTGGAAGGGCTGCTTAAAAGACGAATGTACTTCATTTCTCCTCTCTTATTCATACCGGAGTAATGTATCCGGAGTGTGTCTTTCAATCTTTCGCAACGGTCGCAACTTGCTTGTTCAGAAAATAACATGCAGTTTCTGTGCCGCCACACGCCACATGCGTCAATATATGCACACTCGGGTTGGATGTTGTGGTACATCTCGCCACCGGGGCTACCAGCGCATACGTGCAGGTTGTGAAACTTGTGAATCACACTCTCCAAGTCGCTTAGGCCGCATGGAACAACATCGCCGCTTATGGCGTTGACAGTTATAGGGTGACCATAAATGAAGGCACGCAGTGACAGCATTCCGCTGGATGAAACTGTAGCATCTAATGACTTCCTCAGGAAAGGTGCCTGGTCGCGTTTCTTCGCCAAAGCCACTTCCGTGAAGACTACAGCCTCCACACCAAAGCTATCAACAACTTGTGTTGCCCACGAGGTTCCTGGAAGTTGAATGCTGGATACATAACTCGAGAGACATGAAAATGTGAGCGGTTCCTTTTCATCTTGGCCGCTGACAGACACTCCCTCGTGACTTTCCTCGACTAATCCGAGGCTGCTGCATGCTGCCAATGGTGCTTCAGTCTGGACGTGACACAATCCATCTGGACCACCCTGATGTGGACTCGTGCGGTTGTCCTGACGAAAAATGAGAGAAATTATATCAGTGGAAATGGATTTAAGGTATTGTTATAAAACATATGCTACTATCAAAAGCAGCCAAACCCAAAAAGCTACAGGCAAAAGTTTCGCGGACTGCTTCAAAAGCTAAGGGCTTAATCATGCTGTATGTTAACAACAGCTAAATTATTTAATGTCCTGGGCTGGGCAGTTACTATTAACCTGTATTGCAAGCAACTGTATCTCGTTATCCAGGGGCACCTATAGGTATCTATGGCATGCCGGGAGGACCGATACGGTTAGCAGAAAGTTATGTACAGGGAACACTAAGCACCTAGAATATTAAGTACCCGGAGCAGTGCAGAAGAGAACAAACCTTAACGTCATGAACGCCAAGGAAGACGGAGGTGGCACTTGAGCAGGTGCCTCCAAGTTCCATGGTGGGAGAAGGGCACGTTCCTTGATCACTCCACTCACATGTCTGCAGTTTCTTCTGAGGGCTCGATGATGGATCGGTGACTTTTTGATTTTCACAGACCGTCCCAACGGGCAGTGCGACAGCGGCGGGAGCGGGCCGCTTGCTTGACTGATCGCCACACGTGGCCGTAGACTGTCGTTTTCTAGGAGGCTTTCTTGACCTTGTCGGTTTTGTCAGATATTTCGGACACCCGGGAAAAATACTAGGCACAGCATTCGCCGACAGCACCGGGATCTTCTTCGGTACATTTAAAACTACCTTGCCATTGAACTCGGCATAGTACGATTTTGATATCGTATGCTCGGGAAAGTGCTTCGCGCAGACGTGGTCGCTCGGCTGCAATATCCTATCTGCCCTGGGAATTGCCCGGCGCCAAAGTTCTAAGCGAGCAGGCTCCGACCGAGCTTTAAAAAGTGAAACTTGATCCGGACAACTCCGGTAGCCCGAACTGCAGTTGGGTACGAAGCACTTCTTACCCATAATTGCGTCTAGCTGACTTCTGGACCCGGCTGAAGTTGACAGGTGTGTCACAGCAACAAACAACAGATCACAGACACAATGCACATAGTCCGCGACGACCGTCCATGGCGTCGGCCCGCGCCACCACGTGCGTTTCCACAACTGTCAATCCGGCTTGTGCCAAACCGCGACACAAAAAGCTAGTTCTAGCAAAATTTGCTCGTCCACGATGGAAGCTGACGACGTGGAAGCTGAGATCGTGGTGTTCACAGCTTGTGTTGCACTCTCTCAGCCCAAAACATCGACCAACGCAGCCTAAAAGGGCACCTAAAGCAGGGCACGCCGGAGAAGGGAATATACGGCTCTGGGCACGCCGCTTGCCGCACCGAAAGCGAAGGGCCTCTGCTCCGCAGCGCCCCCGCGCCGCTGCGGTCGGCGCATGTACTAGAGGGCGAACACAATCTGTGCGCGCTCTCCGCCGCGGCGGGCGGCCAGTGTCAACGCCTAAATATATTCTTACACCGTGCTCTTGGCTCAGCCATTTTTAGAAATTGGCAGTATTGGACCAGTTCGCGAGCGTTTTCCCTGCCTTGGCTCAGCCATTTTTAGAAGTTGGCAGTATGGGACCAGTTTCTCGGACGTTTTCCCTGCGTTGGCTCAGCCATATATCGGAGCTGGCAGTACTGGACCAGTTTCTCGAATGTTTCTCTTGCATTCACTTTATCATATTTCGAAGTTGGCAGTATCTCACCAGTTCTACAATCTCTCCTGCAACTGGCAGCTCGACTTCGTGTCGTAGGCAGCGCGACGCTGCCTACGACATTGAGAGCAGTCTAGGAGCGGAAAAAAGGGTGGGTTAGATAAAAAAAATAAAAAGTCTTGATCCCCGTTCTCAAGTCGCGAAGCTATGTGGAAAGCTTTTTCTGAAATATGGAGATTAATGGGGCATTAGCCCTCCTGTAGCTTGAAGAAGAATTAGTTGGGCGAGCCTTCTCTAAGAAGTGCTCCGCGTTTACATAAATACGGCAGTAGCGCATCGTAATTCCCACTGGCGGGGCTAGTTGGTGATGTATTTTCTTTTCCCGAAATTTCCTCGCGGAGGGGAGATGCCACGCTCGCATGTAAGCATACGGCACGCGGAAGTAGGGGGAGGGGGGTTGGGACAGCCAGTCACAACTTGATCCTGGTCTCCTTTGTTTTCCTTCCGAGAGGGTATTGTGTAGGCGCCCAGGGCGGAGGAGGGGCCCCCGAAACTAGGGCGTCTCGATGTGCGGGAGGGAGAGCGGAGAGAAGAGCATGGACATCTAGGCGCCCTACGAGCACCTGTTTCTATTCACCCCAGCACTGGACTTGCACTTGCCGATCTGCGCCCTGCCTGTGGGATTAGTGCATTTTCCTGGCGCATTTTCCCTGTTTGCATGAGTGGGATGCACGAGAAAGTTGACATGATGCGCTGCTCTCGCGTTCATGTAAACGGAGCTTATCAGCCGTCCTAGTGTTATGCGCTTTTCTTACAGTTGCACTGTAAAAACTAGCCGTCACTTTGACGGTCACTCTTTGGTGGGTCCTCGCTGTATTCCAAAAAGACGGTTCTTTCGGCGTGAATCAGGGGGAGAGGGCAGAGCAAAGAGGAGCGCAAAAAAATAAACAAAATTCTCGGCCTTCTGATTAGCTCTTCTTCGCAAACCTCATACGACCGATGACCTATCGCGATGCGGTCGCGTTTGGCGTCGCGCGGACTCTGCGTGCGAAGCATTTTTGGCCTCCTCGTGCGATCTTGGCGTGGTCGGTGTGCGCGGGCCATTTTTTTTCGTGTTCTGGCGCCATTTTGTTTTTCCGCGTTGGTGAGAAGACGGCGAGGCTTGGATTCATGGAAGCGGCTGCTGTCTCAAACCAAGTGCGCTGATTACGGTAGGTGTACTGCATGTTTACTATATTTGCTTACATTTTCCTTTCGGAACGTGGTGTATGACACAAGCGCGGAGAGTCTCGTTCGAGCCGTCGTGGCGTGCACACCGCGGCGGCCGCCGTACATACGTTTTTCGCCTCAAGCCCGTCATGGATTCGTCTCGCGCTGTGCTCGCCCGCTTTCCTACACAAGGGTTACCATTTCTGCAAACTTTCTTCTGTGCGTTCCCTGTGAGCCCGCTCCTTCCTAACGCGAGAGGTGGCCTTGTATGCTTCTACACTCAGGTGAAGGGAACACGCGAGCCGATCGCGCGCTTGTGGCTGTTGCAAACAATGCGCTGTCGTGCTTTTGCGCGGTCTGCTTAGACTGCTGGTCGCGCGGCTGGTAAGATGTGGTGTGACAGCTATTACCCCATAGTGCTCCTTCGGTGCGTATTCGGCTTTCGAATTAAATCGTCCTCACTGTTTTTAAAACTCTTACTGTTCCAAAAGTATAGCACGCACGCATCGTATTGCTCAAGACGTAGCCTGCCTCCAGTTTTTAGAACAGCCGCAGGGGCTCGATCGGCCCGCATCGCGATGATCCCGCGTGTTCGCCGCCGTATTTCTTTTACCTGCACTAGGTGCGTTCGCCTTTCCCTTCGTTTTTTTGCGGGGACATCTCGAGCACGCCTGTATCGTTTACTTTCGCGCTCTGCCGCGCCTATTTCGTCTGTCCGGAACTGTCCTGCAGCTCTTCGGTCCGCTGTACTCGCCCCGGCTCCTAACGCTGCAGCCGTGCGAGGCGGCGGCGGTCGGCCCGCTGGTTGTTGTATGTTCCTGCTGCACTGGCCGTAGTTTGACGTGATAACTCCGAGGTCCGGTGTGCCTGCAGCAAGCTGTTATAGCTTCGTGCAAGCGGGCCCCGATTTTCTAGAACGAGCATCCTGCTAGGAATACATATTCGAAAGCAAAAGATCAGGCCAGAGCGCGAGCCTTCGCTGCCCTGTAACCTTAAGGGTGAACCGAGTATAGTCTCTGATGTCTTTCCTATGGCACCAAGCTTGCCGTATGCGTAGTCTGTGTTAGTCTTGAAATTACTGAGCAAAACGTTTGACTCAATAGTATTACGTGCTAGTAATTTTGTTCCCATGCAGGCTCAGGTGTGGGCGGCATCCACCTACTTGCCCTTGCAGTCGACAGAGAGGAGTGGACAAGTCTAGATAAGGCAGTGGGACTCCTTCTTGGAGCCTTTCTTGGTTTCAACATCTGTGATCCACCCGGCAGCCCTCTCACTATGGAAAGTTTGCAGAGGTAAATGAGTGTGAAATAGCTAGAAAGACCTTTTCTATAAAAGTTGGTATTTCAGGAGCAGTAAAAAATTTATTCAAATAATATGCGTGACTTAAAATCGAGTACTTCTTCGAACGAAGAAGCTTAGCTGACCTCTGGCCAGCTTCCTTGGCTTTGTGGATTCTTATAGGGGGCTGAATACAAGGTGCAGGACTGAAATCTTTTCTTTCAGAGATTTATGGTTTATGCACTAGTGAGTAATCTCATAACTTGGCAACCCTTAGCACAGCAAGCTGACACTATTCATATTGTTACCGATTAACTGGTAACTCAATAACTGTACGAATCGTGAACGAAGAAGTGGCGGTGCGCTGAACGACGACGACGTTCACAGTTGGTAGCTGGGCCCTCGGTGTCTGAGCTGAGTTCTGGCCATCTCAGAGCAGCCGCCAATATAAACTTACCGCCGTAACATCCCCGTAATATCTGGTGGAGGTCGCGGGTTCCAGCCGACATGCCGACGGCCCGACGAGCCGACGAGACGGCGGGGCGAACCGGCGAGATGACTACCGACCCGGCCCCTCCGTCTGCGCCTGCCACGCCAACTGTCGTCGTAGCCCACCCTTGCGACCCGGGCACATTGTGCGGTACAGATGACGTGGACGTCGAGGACTGGCTCACTTTATGAGCGTGTTAGCCAGCACAACAGGTGGGACGCCACGCTGATGCTGGCCAATGTGATATTTTATCTTGCCGGCACCGCACGCGTCTGGTTCGAAGCCCACGAAGAAGAGATTGCCACGTGGGATGCCTGCAAGCAGAAGCTCCGCGACCTGTTTGGGAAACCAGTTGGCCGTCAGCTTGCTGCCAAAAAAAAAACTTACAGCTCGCGCCCAAACGGCCACTGAATCATATACGGATTTCAAAAAAAACAAAACAACTGAGGCCGCCTTACTGGAAATCAAAGAAAAGCTAATTGAAAACATAGAAAATAAACTGCTAACAGTTGGCATATTCCTTGATATGAGGAAAGCGTTTGACTCGGTTAGCCATAAGATATTGCTTGAAAAAATGCAGTGTTATGGAATACGAGGCGTTCCTTTAACCTTAATTGCTAGCTACCTTGACAACCGATCTCAAACAACTATCATTAACGGTATTTCATCTGGGATCGGTCAGATTGTGTCTGGTGTGCCACAGGGCTCCGTTCTAGGACCAACGTTGTTCTTATTATATATTAATGATATCGTCAACCTTCGTCCAGCAGGCAACATTATAATCTATGTGACGATACTAACGTATTTTTTTTCAGGGCAAGATAGTAATTTTTTGCAAGCAGCCTCCAATAGTTGGTTATCCCAATTGTCTGTTTGGTTAAAATCCAATAGGTTAGAACTTAATGTCAGGAAAACAAAGTACAGTCGGGGACAAAAGTCTCCGGACCACGTGTTCCTCTAACGAAGCCGATAGCTCTGCTATTAGTCGGCGGCTGGAGACCAGACTTGCGGAGGTAAAAGTTAAATTTTTGTTCTTTCATCTCCACAAGTGCGGTTTCCAGCCGCTGTCTGATAGTAGAGCTATAAGCTTCGTTTGAGGAACACGTGGTCCGGAGACTTTTGTCCCCGACTGTACATACTGTTTAGAGCCAAAAATAAGGAAGTTCCGAACAACTTCCAAATTCACTTCGAACAAGCTCCTATAACTCGTGTCAGCTCTACAATGTTTCTTGGAGTCATTTTTTAAGAACATTTACTCTGGACAGATCATGTAAACTACGTTTGCACTAAAATGGCTCGCTCTGTTGGTATCCTAAATAAATTTCGCACAATACTGCCTCGAAAATTCAAACTACAAATTTATTTCTCTCTAGTCTTTTCGCATGTACAATATTGTTTGTTGATCTGGGGAACGACTACCTCCACCAATCTTGTGAAAGTACTTACTTTACAAAAAAGAGCTGTACGAGCGATTGATAATTTACATTACAGTGAGAGCACGGGTCCTTCCTTCCTCAACCATAGACTGCTAACCATCACGGCGGCTTACCACAAGAAGCTTGCTGTTTATATCAGAAACCTTATGAAAGGAAACTGGCAGACTTTCGAGAGCACATATTTAATTGCCCAAACAGCATACAGTCTTGGCACCCTCAATACCATGCATCAAAATCCCATACAAACTATGGGTTCCAAAAACTAACTCACATAATTCCTCATACATTAAACACCTATCCATATTTAACAGAATTGTCACTACAAAATATGTCCGAGGTCACATTTAGGAAAACTGTTCATGAATATTTTTGTTATAGCTCGTTGTGGTGTGCTTTTTACCTAATCAGTTTTTGTCTTTGTTATGTTTTGATCTTAGTTTTGTTGTGCTTAGCTCTATGCATGCCTGATCTCTGTTTCGTTGTCAATACATCCGCTGCTTTTCTAGTTTCTGTTACTTATGGAAACTTAGTACCATTGCCAAGTGCCACTTTGTTTTTTTTTTACATTGGGAGGGCAGGCCTCTGTCAGGCGCTACTAGGCGCCTTTAGCTTTGCTCTCCCTTGTTTTCAGTCTCTGTACTGGCCAAACAAAACCAATAAATGAAATGAATGAAATGAAATTTTACATACGTTCAAGACGTCTTGGCACTGTGCCCAAAGGTCGATCCCAACATGACCGAAGACGATAAGGTAGGCCACATTCTTAAAGGCATTGCCGACGATGCCTTCCACCTTCTTCTATGCCGTGACTGCTCTACGGTTGACTCCGTTCTGCAGGTGTGTCGACGCTTCGAGCAGGCCAAGCACCAGCGCATTGCACACCGCTTTGACCGCCTACCTAACACAGCTGCCAGTTCCACGTGCGAGGATCTGCCGACACTGAGGCAGCCTTCAAACCCCGACAACGTGACTCGCATCCTGCGCCGTGAACTGGAGGCCCTGGCTCCTGTTACGACCAACGCGTCCTTGTCGGACAACACCCTGGCCACAATATCCCATATTCAAGCTGTCGTCCGCCAGGAGGTCGCCAACTTGGGCATGCCCTCCAGCCATCGTCCCGTCGAGCCTCGGAGTGCGAGCCCCATCTCTCCCGTGGTCGGTACTGCTACGGCCCGCTACACCTTCGTCCCAAGTTACACAAGGTATCGCAATCCGGATGAGTGGCGTACCCCTGACGACCGGCCGATCTGCTTTACGTGCTCGCGCATAGGCCACATCTCTCGCCACTGCCACAGCCGTTTGTCCGCACCTCCCCGACCTTTGCCCTACGTCGACCGCCGTTATGACTAGGGACCCCGTCGCTTCACGCCTCGGAATGACCCACCCAGCGCCGAGTCCACACCGCCTCCTCGTAGAACCAGCCGCTCTCCCTCCCCGACAGCCCACCGTTCCCGCTCACCTCTTCCGCACCTCAGTTACTCACCGTCCTCTGCAGGCCGCTTCGCGGGAAACTAGCCAGTGCAGCTCCCGGAGGTGATGCTGCATTGGTGCCCCGACCTGAAAATCCTCTACTGACCCAGCCTTCGCCCTGTAACCTGCTCGCCGTTGTTGTGGACGGTGTTCCTGTTTCTGCCCTCATTGACACTGGTGCCCAAGTCTCAGTTCTTAGCTCATCCTTTTGCCGCCGCCTCAAAAAAGTTTAGACCCCTGCCGCTTCGCCCACCGTTCGCGTTGCCGATGGCAGCACTGCTGCCGTCACTGGCCTGTGCACTGCCCGCGTCACTCTTGCCAATTATCACATCCCAGTTTTGTTCACCGTCCTCGAACACTGCCCTCACAATGTGATCCTTGGTCTAGACTTTCTAACCGCTCACTGTGCCCTTATCGACTGCTCCAGCGGCCTTCTACGATTGGACCTGCCTCTCAGCTCAGCCGACACACCCTCAAGCTCCACGCCCCGCCTTCGCTCCACCGAGTACGCTCGCCTGCCCCCCAACTCTGCCGTTTATCTGCCTATGTCACCATTTCCTGCGGTTCCTGATGTGGATTACCTTGCCTGCTCACTCGCCGATGTCATTCTCTCCCGCAATGTTGTTCTTCCGCACCTCATCGTGAGCGTCACCAAGAATAGCACCTACCTTCCTGTCCTCAACTTCAGCTTGTCACCACAAGTTCTTCCTGCAGGCATATCGCTTGCTACTTTGTCTTCTCTCACCGACTGTACCGTCACTGCTCTCTCACCTGGACCGCCTTCTACTGTCTCTCAAGCGCCCGACATCCCGGCCAACGTTCCGCAATCCATTTCTGCGATGATTGCCTCTGACCTGAGCCCCGAGCATGCACAGGAGGTTCACAACCTTTTGGTGTCCTACACCGACATTTTTGACTTCGCTTCTGCTCCTCTGGGTCAAACATCGGTAGTGACTCACCGCATTGACACCGGCGTTGCAAGACCTATACACCGGAGGCCTCATCGTGTGTCGCTACCAGAGCGCCAGGTCATCCAGCGGGAGGTGTACAAGAAGTTGGCCAACGATATCATCGAGGCTTCAAACAGCCCTTGGGCATCTCCTGTCGTGCTTGTGAAAAAGAAAGACCAAACTTGGCGGTTTTGCGTCGACTATCGTCATCTCAACATGGTCACGAAGAAAGACGTCTATCCCCTTCCGCGCATAGATGATGCCCTGGACTATTTACATGGCGCCCGCTATTTTTCCATCGACCTTCTTAGCGGGTATTGGCAAATCTCTGTTGACGCAAGAGACCGCGAGAAAACAGCTTTCGTCACCCCTGATGGCCTTTACCAATTTAAGGTCATGCCCTTTGGCCTTTGTAACGCCCCTGCCACATTTGAACGGATGATGGACTCGTTACTCCGGGGCTTCAAATGGACGACCTGTCTTTGTTACTTAGATAATGTAATTGTTTTCTCGCCCTCTTTTTAAACCCACCTGCTTCGCCTTTCGTTCATCTTGGCACTTTTCCGCCGCGCAGGTCTTCAACTCAGCTAAAAAAAATGTACTTTCGGCCGCCGCGAACTCAAAGTCCTCGGGCATTTGGTGAATGCGAGTGGCACACAACCTGACCCTGATAAAGTTCGTGCCGTCAGTGCTTTTCTCTGTCCCCGCTCGCCCAGCGATGTCCGCAGCTTCATCGGTCTCTGTTCCTACTTTCGCCGGTTCGTCCCGAACTTCGCAGCCGTAGCTCGCCCTCTCACCAATCTGTTGCAGAAAGGCGTTCCTTTTTCCTGGGGACCAGAGCAGGCTACTGCATTCTCCAGCCTTATCACCGTCCTCACCAACCCTACTGGCCGTCTTGGCCGGTGGGCATTGCGATTGCAAGAATACACCTTTTCCTTGGTTGACAAGTCCGGTCGCCGCCATCAAGATGCAGACTGCCTGTCACGCTATCCCGTCGATCCTCCTTCTACAGACTGTGAGTCGGATGCCTGTGTCCTTTCCATCTCCGACCTCTCCCACATTGCCGAAGAAAAGCGCTTGGATCCCACCCTCACCTCTCTCATCGACCGCGTCAGCACCGACCGGCGCGACACTTCTCTGGCCCGGTTTTTGCTGGACGGGAACACGCTGTACCGCCGCAACATGCGACCTGATGGCGCTGAGCACTTGCTCGTTGTTCCCCGATACCTACGGTCCACTATCCTCGAACAAATGCATGAAGCACCTACGGCTATCCATCTTGGTGTCTCCCGTACGTACGACCGCGTGCGCCGGCGGTTCTTCTGGCCTGGTCTGTACCGCTCCGTCCAACGCTACATGGCCGCTTGCGACGTCTGTCAGCGCCGAAAGAAGCCCGCTGTCCTGCCGTCTGGACACCTGCAGCCGATTCCCATCCCGACCGACCCGTTTTCTCGTGTTGGGCTAGATTTACTTGGGCCCTTCCCGGAGTCCTCCTCGGGGAACAAGTGGATTGCCGTCGCCACCGATTATGCCACGCGGTACGTGATCACTCGCGCCATTCCAACCAGCTGCACCACTGACGTCGCGTACTTCCTTCTGCACGACGTCATATTACACCATGGCGCTCCCCGTCAACTCCTTACCGACCGTGGCCGCTGCTTCCTATCCCGAGTTGTTGACGAAATCCTTCGTTCGTGCTCCGTTCGTCACAAGTTCACCACTGCTTATCATCCTCAGACGAACGGCCTTACGGAGCGTCTCAACCGCACGCTGACAGAGATGCTCGCCATGTACGTATCCGACGATCACCGGGACTGGGACATAAGCTTGCCTTTTGTCACCTTCGCCCACAACTCTTCGCGCCATGATACCGCTGGTTACTCGCCCTTCTATCTTCTCTTTGGACGAGACCCCTTACTGCCCTTCGATACTCTGCTGCCCACAGCCGGTCCTGTCACTACATATGCGCGTGACGCTATCGCCCGAGCAGACGCCGCCCGCCAGGTTGCTCGCCACAAGCTCTCCGCCTCCCAAGAGGCTCAAAAACACTGCTACGATGGCCTGCACCGTGATGTGGGCTACCCTGCCGGATCTCTCGTCTTGCTGTGGCTCCCATCTCGTCGTGTGGGTTTATGTGAAAAACTTCTGCCGCGCTACACAGGTCCTTATCGTGTATTACGGGCAGTGACCGACGTAACGTATGAAATCACGCCGCTGCACCGAAAGTCGACGTCCGCTCCACAGAAGTCCGAAGTCGTTCATGTAGCTCGCCTCAAGCCTTATCACCCACCATAGACATCGCACGCCTAACACGCACCGGGACGTTGCCTTCAGCCGAGGGGGATAGTGTTACCGATGAACTGGTTACTGAATAAGTGGACGAATCGTGAACGAAGAAGTGGCGGTGCGCTGACAGTTGGTAGCTGGGCTCTCGGTGTCTGAGCTGAGTGCTGGCCATCTCAGAGTAGCCGCCAATATAGACTTACCGCCGTAACATCCCCGTAACAATATCGTGCATCATCGCTTACAGCGTTTACCAAATTTGTTACATGTTATTCAGTGTTCTAGCAAAAAAAAACAGCAAAACCTGAGACACAGGTCGATGAGACGGTACACACAATACCGCCGAACTTACACCGGATTTATTTTTGCAAGCGCATATGCCAATGAAACAAGCCCAGTCGTCATTCTATTCCCGATAAAAAGCGCCACTCTTTTTCTGTCATAAGGACAGAGAACCACTTATTCTTTTCTATAATTTGTTAGAAGTGTTTCAAGCAGTTTTGCTCATGCCTGGACTTACCCCTGCTAATAATTTTTGTACCAGTTATTCTCTTATAATGTGTTAGAAGAGTTTCAAGCAGTTCTTGCTCATGCCTGACTTACCCCTGCTAATAATGTTCGTGCTGTGAAACCGAGGCTGGCATCTGCTACAGGCCTTCAGATACAAAGCAAGGTTGCTACCGGTGCCTGCTTGCAACTTCTTGCCATAATATCTGCGACGTTCATTCAGGCATTGCCGAGTCTGCCTGATGTATACTTTCCCACTGGACATATGGATTTAATACACAACCCTCAATACACACACTGTGAACTCCAATTGGTGGTTGCTCTTGCAGGCTGAAAACACAAACTGGATACCAAAATTTTCGGACACTCTTTCAACCCATTGGAAATTTTATGGAAGTATGGGACAAGAAACACTCAGGTGATCCTGTTCTTCCATAAAATTTCCCATGGGCTGAAAAGTGCGTCCGAAAAATTTGGTATCAACATGGTGTTTTCAGCCCCTCATGAGCTATCTGGTCTTTTCACCCGCATCTCTGGCTGTGCAGAGAACAAACATGCAAGACCAACCACCAAACAAGGTTCACAAAGTGTGTGGTGGGAGTTGTGTATTGAACCTCATGTGCTGTGGGAAAGTATACATCGAGCAGGCTGGGCAATGCCTGAATGAATGCCTCAGGAAACACATTGCGTGTGAGCACAGGCAGCAACCTGGCGTGGCAAGTGAGGGACTGTAGCAAATGTTTGCCACTGTTTCACCGCACGGGCATTACTAGCAGGGGGAAGTCCTTGCACGAGCGAGGACTGGTTGAAGCATTTTTAATCAAAAAGAATGAGCAATCCTGCATAAGCGAGCTATCTATCCTTAGCATATTGAAAGACTGCTGTTTTTCCCTGGGATGGAAAGATGATTGAACTTGATTTTTTTTATCTGCATGGGCGCTTGAGCGAGAAAATGGCTTCGAGTACGTGGATGAGCCAAAAATGAATTATTTGGAATTACAGTCCGCCAAAAGTGTGTGACTTCTTCTGGTCCTGTGTCACGGTTTTCAGAACATTGCAGAAAACACCTGGTATAATTGTTTATGTAATTCAAAATATCTTTAGTCATCTATGATGCTCACTTAGACTTGAAGCAAGTAATGCGTAACCCTATCAGTACATGTGTTGTACACCTTGTGATGGTCACAAGTGCTTCCTCCAGAATGATGCATTGATCTGCCAGAGTTGTCCAGTTGAAAGGAATGCTTCTGATACCCTCCACTTCCAGACCTGCCCTCCTAAGACCCCTTAGATTGGTTTATGTGCCGTTGCCTGGTGATCAAAGCTTTTCCTTGAGGAAATGTGATGTGTGCTCTCTTTGACAAATTAAAGTAGAGTGACTGTGTTGCTTTCAAATGGTAAATGTAAAGGCAATGCCGTGTATATAGCCTGAATGGTTGCATCAACGAAAGGATGATGCAATAAGGGAACAAGACAGTCCATCTTTTGAACTACAGTGTAAAATGTTTCCGCAAGGTGCGATATATTACAGCGGTGGACTGTCGTCGCAACTTGACAATGCCCATGCCTTGCAAGCCACGTTAAAGAGTTAGAGTCAGGTTAAAATTCATTGTTGTGCATGACAGTTGAAGCGCAACACAGTGCATAAATGGAAGTTGGACAGATGCGTTATCTCCTTTTTATAGGAAAGAGAATTATGTTTTGATTTCATTTACAAGTATTTAATGATGGCAACAAATTCTATCTTTAGTAAATAGTTTTTCATGTTCCCTTTAATTAACATGCTTTCGCAGTTTTATTTTAGAGTGGGCACGGCGAAGTGGCCAGGCGACGATCGCTAACTATGCGACTTGTTTTCATCGTACAGGCGCTGTTCCAGTCCGTCAGCGGAGCGCTATCACCGTCCCAGGCTTCTTCGTCGGCAGCAACTGACTTTACCGACAAGCATGCTGGGAATCTTATCATCACCACGAGCGCTACCATTCGTGCGACCAATCAAGGCTTCGTCACGTCATCGGGTACAAGCTGTATAAAAGAAGCACCACACCCGACTTCAGACAGCGGGCACGGCGAAGTGGCCAGGCGACGATCGCTAACTATGCGACTTGTTTTCATCGTACAGGCGCTGTTCCTGTCCGTCAGCGGAGCGCTATCACCGTCCCAGGCTTCTTCGTCGGCAGCAACTGACTTTATCGACAAGCATGCTGAGAATCTTATCATCACCACGAGCGCTACCATTCGTGCGACCAATCAAGGCTTCGTCACGTCATCGGGTACAAGCTGTATAAAAGAAGCACCACACCCGACTTCAGACAGTGGGCACGGCGAAGTGGCCAGGCGACGATCGCTAACTATGCGACTTGTTTTCATCGTACAGGTCAGTTATAGCTTCTCAATCCGTAGTGACGATAGATTTTTGATTATTCTGCCGTGCCCTCACACCTGTTTAGAAATTGCATATGAGTGTTTTTGTTCTTGTAGACTTGTTCTGTGTGGGGATGTTGAGGAAAACCCGGGACCATCTGTCGAGGAAATGCTTCAGGCGCTAGTGAATGGCCAACAGGCCATCAGAACTGATATTGCTGACTTGATAACTCGCCTTCAAACCACAGAAAAGAGGGTTACAAGCATTGAGGTTAGGCTGGCTAATCTGGAACAGAAATCCGAAATTATTCCTAACACGACCAGCACTTCTGATGTCCAAATTATTATTGGTAAAATGCAAGAAGCTCAACAGATAGAACACAAAAAGCTGGTCGACTTGGAAAATTGTAGCCGGAAGCCTAACCTTATTGTTTTTGGCGTTGAAGGCAGTTCTGATGAATCAGAATTGTCCTTGCGCAGTAAGGTTATGAAAGAAATATTCGAAGATAAGCTCAATGTAAAATGCACGTCCATTAGCCGCATTTACAGATTTGGGAAACATTCACCCAAAAGACCGATTAGTGTGCGCTTTGAAGATTACAGAGAAAAAGAGGTTGTTCAACGTAATGCTCGAAAGCTAAAGGGATCAGGCATGTCTGTCCAAAATGACTACTGCACAGAGACGCTCCGAAGGCGGAAGCTTCTCTGGGAAAGCGCCAAGAGCGAAAAAGATGAAGGGAAGAAAGTGAACCTATTTTATGATAAACTTCGCGTTGACGACGTCTTCTAAGTATGGGATGACAACACGATGTCCCGCCTGGCGCTACCGAAGAAGGCAGCTGCCTTGCCTGATAGCTAGCAAACAAAGTTGAGTGAGTTACGCATGGTTTCGTTGAACGCTAGAAGCATAGCAAACAAAACACACGCTTTGGAGACACTTTTGATTTCGTACGATCCCCATATTTGCGTGATCACTGAGACCTGGCTGCACGACGATATAAATGATGATGAAATCGTACCACCGGGGTATCACCTGTATCGGCGTGATAGAGGCGCACGTGGTGGCGGTGTAGCAGTTGTTACGAAGGAATATGTTGATGTTACTGTCTGTGAACAAATTGCAGCGCACGAAAGTCTCTTGTTGAAACTTTGCCTTTTCGGAGTGATTTTTTTTCTGTGTGCGGTATATCGTGCTCCGGACGCTGATGACTGTTTCTTGGACCGTTTATACGACCACCTCCAAGAGTTTGGCGGAAGGAATGTTGTCATCACGGGGGATTTTAACCTACCATCGATTCACTGGAGCTCCTTGAATTATGGAATTTCTAGATCAGCAGATGCAGTGCTAGATATGATGTTTTATTTGAACTTAGAACAGCGTGTTCGTGAATTCACTCGTGGCACTGCGATTCTCGATCTTTTATTCACCACTGAGTTGTTTCATAGTTCTGAGGTTTCAGTAGAAGAAGGAATTTCTGACCACAAGTTAATATTTTTGAGGTGGCTATCACAGAATCACACTCGGCAGAAAAAAATACAGAGAGTAGTAAAAGATTTTTCCAGGGCTGATGATGTTACAATAATTGATTACTTGGATATCCATTTTGACAACGTGGTCAATAATGTTGAAATTTCGTGGAAAAAGTTTTGCGGCGCCATCAAATTTTGCGTTAATAACTATGTACCCTCAAGGAATCTTCGTAGCCGACGCTTCACTTCCTGGATTACCCGTGACATTATCCATACCAGGCGTAAGATGAAGCGACTAAGGAGGCACCACAACACGACAACTACACGCTTCCATGAACTAAGGCAAGAGTTATTGGCAAAGGTTAGGGAATCTAGAAGTAATTACTTTGGTCATCGTCTTACTGCCTTCATAAAGAGCGATGCCAAAAAATTCTGGCGTCACCTAAATGAAAGCAAAAAGGAAATTAAGAAAATTAAAATCGGAGATGCAACAATATCTGATCCCCCTGAAATCGCCGAACATTTCAACGGTTACTTCCAGAGTGTATTCACTGCCGCAGAAGAATTCAGGGTTCACAGTACACACTCAGCAGGCGCGGATGATCTCGTGGTTTCTAGGGAAGGGGTCACAGCTATGCTTTTAAAACTCGATACTAAAAAACCGTCTGGTCCTGACGATATACCGAATTCTTTTCTGCGACGGTACGCGGAACAACTATCTCCATTCTTGACAGATATCTTCAACTTATCACTTGCCAGAGGGGAAATACCACATGACTGGAGGAAAGCACGTGTGGTTCCCATTTACAAAAATGGTGATCGTTTACCTGTGTCAAATTACCGCCCCATTTCAATCACGAGTCCGCGCTGTAAGCTCTTAGAACACGTCATTGCCACCTACATCAGAGATTTCTTGGAAAGCCGCAACCTTCTATCACAGTATCAGCACGGTTTTAGGAAGCACATGTCAACTGTTACCCAACTTGTCTGTACTGTTCATGATTTCGCACAAGCTCTTGACATGAATGGCCAGCTAGATGTGCTGCTTTTAGACTTCTCGAAGGCCTTCGATAAAGTGCCGCATGGAAAGTTGCTGTACAAATTGGAATGCATTGGTCTTCCTTCAAGGTTTGCAGTGGATTTGCGCGTACCTTAGAGATAGGCAGCAGTTTGTTGAAATTATGAATTGCTCGTCTAAAACGCTGTCTGTGACTTCTGGTGTCCCCCAAGGCAGCGTCTTGGGGCCGCTATTGTTTTTGATATATATCAATGATTTGTCTGATGTCGTTCATGGTGGTGTTGCTATCCGATTGTTCACGGATGATTGTGTGCTTTTTAAGAACATCACAGCACGAAATGACCATACAATATTACAAGCAAACCTAGAGGCTATTCATGAGTGGTGCATTCGATGGGGAATGCAACTAAATGCACAAAAAACAGTTCTGTTGCGAGTTACAAGGAAGAACAATATCAGCACCTATTCTTACTTGCTTAACAACAATATTATAACAGAAGTAGACACGCATAAATATCTTGGTGTGACGCTAACAAATAAACTAACTTGGTCTCCGCACATATCCGCCATTTGTTCTTCCGCTATTAATAAGCTGTGGTCTCTAAAGAGGAAACTTAAAGGTGCACCTGTCGAAGTTAAGCTATTAGCTTATAATGCCTGCATTAGAGCCAAGCTCGAATATGCCTCCATTGTATGGGATCCGCACAATAAGAAGGACATATTGCAGCTCGAGCGAGTCCAAAGAAAGGCTGTCCGGTTTATTTTTAGCAAATACAAAAGGCACGATTCTCCTTCCTTATTGATGCGGCAACATAGTATAGCAACGTTGGAATCCCGTCGAAAAATTAGTCGGCTCGCTTTTTTGCATAACTGCCTCTCAGGTACGCTGAGGTTAAACATGCCAGACTGCGTTAAGCCACATTGCACCAGGAAAACTCGACACACACACCCTCACTCCTTGGCTCCAATTTTTGCACGAACTAATACCTATAAGCATAGTTTTTTTCCCAGGACTACCAGTGAATGGAATTCCCTGCCTTCGCACACTTTCGCAGCTAGCGACTTTGTTAAAGAACTGGAGCGTCAATTCTTGCACAGTTAATTGTACTTCGCTCGTTATGAAATTTTTGTGTGAAATTTGTTTCTGACCAGCTGCATGCTTGTTAATGTGTACTCATGTTTTTGCCGCGGATGCCCCTCCTGCCTGGGCCATGTATATGTATGGTCTGCAGTATCTGCAAATAATAATAAATAATATTTTAATTGTTTGGAAACCTTATTGGAGCTGAAAATGCCCTTCGAACCTGCGGTGTGTAATAGAAGCTGCAATCACTTGCCTTCTATGTATAGGCATCTATGATGCCACTTAGCAGGTGCAAGGTGGTCAATCGGAACGAGAAGTCAGTGTCAATGGATTGAGGCCCCTCTAGTGATTCTTTACTTCATTGTTTAGTTATGTCAAGGTTTTGTATGTTGCCTTGATTATGAGGCACGTAATAATATATCTGTTTACTATATTTTTTACCTGATGTCCTGGCTCAGGTCCTCAGCTACTGATTTCAAGTGAGGGATCAAACACCATCCATAGTAGCTACATTGCTTTGGAGGCTAAATGCAAAGAAGCAAGTGTGCTAAGCGATGTCGGTGCATCTTAAATTAAGAACTCTAGGTGGCCACAATTAATCTGGAGCCCTTCAGTACAGCATTTCTCATTGGCCATTTGCTGGAATTTATTTTCTTACATTTTTCTAAAATGATAGGCATGATTTTTGTGTGCCTGGAAATAATGTCTATTTTCTATGTTCACTTTTCCTGTGCAGATGCCATTTGCGAAAAACTGCATTTGATGCATCAGAGGCACAAGGTTTTATTCGCAGGTGGCTGCCCGGTTCATGTGGTAGAGGAAGTGGAAGGAAGAGACGCTTTGCCGAAGTCTCCTCCCCCCCTCCAACCAAGCACGCCACCTGCGAGTGCGGGGACAGCCCCCTGCACTGTGCCCGCATGTGTGCCTCCCAATCCCCTGCCTGGCCTCTTCCACTTCTTGAGGGCCCTCCCTCCCTACAGCCCCTGCCCCGCTCACCCCACAGCCCTGCCACCATCCCACAGCCCCTGCCATCACCCATCCGGCAGCACCTGCCATCACCCATCCCACAGCCCCTACCACCACCCTTCCCGGCCCCTAACGATTAATTCTATTTGGACTTTTTCATAAAATAAATTTATTTTCATGAATACTTTGCTTGTCTCGTTTAATGAAAAAATTAGGAGACACTTTGGCGACTAAAGTGGTGCAAGGCGAAAGCCTGAGTACAGCATTCTGACACGAATGTGGTTGTGAATGATGATTCAAGTGCTGCCAGCGAATGACGCGTCCATTGGCTGTCTGCTTGTGTCACTGATGTGTGGTTAAGATGTTAAGCTTCGCCTGTAAGAGTGGAACGCGACAGCGTCTTGCAACGCTGCCAGGGAGTCCACAAAACGCCATCGCCCATTCGGCTCTATGCCTTGCTGGACGGTAAATTTATTTTTGAGGAAAGGAAATGTATCTCTCTCGCATATCTGGGTGGACACCTGAACCTCGCCGTAAGGGAAGGGGGGGAGATGGGAGTGAACGAAGACGCCGTATTAGCTAGACGCGCCTTTGTTCATTCCAAACCATTCAGCTGGCATGGCGGAGTGGCTAGCGTGCTCGTGTTGCACTCCGGAGACCGTGGTTCGATTCCCCAACTCGACCAATTTCGTACTCTGTTTTATGGATTTATGTGGTCTGACTAGAAAGGTTAATTAGGCTTGTGATATTTACATTATTATAATTCTATCCATCGTGTTCTGTCATTCACCTGTCAAATGTTGCAACTGTCTAGGATGTTCGACACAATGTATATGAAACGAGAAACGCCGAAACGGTGAACGTCGAACTGGTGGGGAAGTGGTGGTGGTGGAGCGAGCGGGGCTTCGGCCGCTTATCTGTTTTTGCAGCAGCTTCCGCGGACGCGGTTGTTGCTGCGACGCTCGTCTTTCTTTTCATCTCACCTCTTGATTCTCCTGTATCTTAATTAGGCTAATTGATTAATTAAGTAAACTAAACTCAGTCCCACTTAGTTGGAGCATCACTATACGATCCCTTTAATTGGTTGCATGGTTACTAGCCAAAGTACACTTGACCCCATTTGAAATTAGCGCAATGTGACGTCACGAGCATTCTGACCAATTGAAAAGCGTGACATTTTCTGTCGACAACTCCTGCTTACAACGATGAGGCATTAAAGGCTTCCGCCTTAATATTTGCATGGTTGCTTACGAGTGAACATTTGCATTAATGTTGGCCATTGAAGATAAAAATTAATATAGGCTTTACTGGCGAGTAGTAAATAGAAAAGGGCAGTGGCGTGCAATCTTTAAGCCACTGATGTGACTATGATGTGACTAGCCGCTGATGTGACTATGCACTGTCATGAATGGAAAAGCCTGTGCTTAGTCTGCATTGACAGTGCCAAATAGCTGAACATATCAATCTTGGCATCAACAGTGCGATATTTCAGTACATATTGGTAGGGCCAGAATGGCTGGCTATCCATGGGACTAATATTGGCATCAACAATGGGACATCAATGGAAGAGTTGATGTTCAGTACATATTGGTAGTACCAGCATGGCTGAACATTGGACCGATACTTGTAAGACCAATGAAGTATGAGTGGAAAGGCCAGTGATATGCCCATACTGGCACTGCCAGAATGGTTGAACAATGGGACAATGTTGGTACGAAGTATGGGCCAAGGTTGGAAAATGTAGAATGTGCTTGTATGCCAATGCCAGCCCAATATTGATGCCACTGTATTCCAACAATGAGCCATTATTGGTCCAATCCTGGCGTGCTGCCTGGGGATACATCAAGGAACCGATTGGCAAAGAATAAACTCACCTTCCAAAAAACATGTCTGGGTATCAGGGTAACGCGTAATTCGGAGGTCGTAATGGGTAACGCGTAATTCGGAGGTCGTGGGTTCGGATCCCACCGGCGGCAGTGGTTGTTTTTTCTTCTGCTTTTCTAATCAATTAGCTTTAAGCGATGACATGTTCAGTAATATTCTAAATTGAACAACACCACAAAATAAATAAATTAATTTAAAAAAAAAATCCCCTGTGCCCCTTGGTTTCTCTGGCTGTTGGCTTCTTTCATATTTATAACGAGCCCCTCATTCCCCTTCCCTTGTTTGCTTAATGGCTAGCAGTAGTTTATTTAGGGACCGGGGACAAATGCAGGCAAGAAAACAAGGACATAGTTAAGTGCCTCAATGACGATATATAGCAGTTTGGAGACGGTGTCGATATTATTCTGCTTGCAGACATGAATGGTCACATCGAGGATCTGGATGGTACACAGATTGTAACGGGAAGTTAGTGCTAGACTTCTGTGAGCGGCACAACCTAGTTATTGTCAATAGAGAAACTAAATTGAGGGACAAATCACGTGGGATTTCTGTAACAGGCAGACAACCATTGACTACTGTCTAATGTCGAAGGGCATCTATAGCAAGCTCGCAATAATGCAAATAGACGAAGAGGGGACGTGCAGCCTAGGCTGTGATCATAAACGTATTAATCTACAGTTGGGAGCCCTAGTCAAAAGAGAAATGCAGCGAAGTCAGAAAAGCAACGCAGAATTAAATGATGAGCAACTAGCGCTACTAGCAGCCGATATCGAAGAAGTAATCGAGAAACGCCCCATGGAAAATTGGGATGATAATCAGTTACAACTGCTCATCGCTAAAAAAATAAAAAAAGTGAAAAGAGTAAATCTCTGGCGAGGAAAGAGGAAGCCACGCAGGGGGTGGAATATGGAAATTAAGGAGGCTATCGAACAACGACGGGCGGCTTCAAGGGAACACAGAGAAGCAAAGAGGGCGCAGTTGTCGGAAGACGAAACAGGCGAAAAATGGGAATCTTATCGACAAAAGAAACAGCAAGTACAGGTCCTAGTCTAGGCTCAAAATAAAGGAGTCCTCTGATAAATGACTGGCTGAAGTTCGCGAGGCAAATAAATGGGGTCCAAGAAAATTCTGGAACCATATCAGCTGGTTGGGAAAAACAAATCAAAGAAAGCAGGAACAGATTAAAGATGCTGAGGGAAAATGTTTAGAGGGCGACGATGCTGTGAAATACATTACGTCATTTATAGCTGCGTCCTTTAGCAACGACAATGGGGTAATCTCCTCAAGTGAGGCGGCAACACGGGACAGCACAATAGAGAACAGCTTATAACTGACTACTCTTAACTGGAAAAAGGCGAAGGAAATCTTCCTAAAACCTTATGCGCAGGGATAGACGAAATTCCAATTAAGCTGGTTAATGAACTTGGCCGAAGAAGCAAGGAACACTGATAAAAGCATTGGAGACAGTTATAAAAAATAATCAAATTCCGCACAGCTGGAGACAGAGTAAAGTGAATTTGATTTATAAAGGGAGAAGAGATAAGATGAACATAAATTCCTTCCGGCCGATTACGATAACATCTGTTATGTACAGGCTGGCAATGCAGGCGGTGAAATTAAAAATGCAGTCATGGGTAGAAGGTAATCGGATACTCGGAGAACTTCAGAATGGGTTCAGAAGGGGTAGGCGCTAAGATGATAGCCTGTTCGTGCTTACCCAATGCATAGAAATAGCTAAGGCGGAAAACAGACCGCTGTATTTAGCCTCTCTGGATATAAGCGGTGCATACCATAACGTGAACAGGGAACACCTGGGAGCATAATAAAAGATGTAGGTATCGGTCATGAGGCAACTGATTTTCTACAGGAAATCTACCGGGATAATGAAGTTGAAATTACATTGTAAGGGAAAAAATGGCTGAGGCTTAACTTGGTTAACCCTGGTCAGATGCGAAGCATATTGATGGCTAGGCTTGGTAATACATGGCTTTCCTTGGTTGAATATTTGGTCATTTTAATACAACCACAAGAAGCCTTCGTCGTGCGGGAAGACAACGGCATGGCTACAGCGGAACGCCGACTAACCCCGACACGCGCGTTGGGTGGGCGCCTGGATTGCCACGGAAGCCGCATCCGCCTGCCCGGTGGAGCGAACGTTTCACCTACAACGAGTGTGAACGCGCGTTCTAAATGCGCGGGAATGCCGCTCGAGGACATTCCTGTGTCTGTGCGATAGCATCGTTCTCCCTCTCCCAGCGCGTGACGGCGATCTGTCGTGACGTCATGTGCCACGTGGTATGTCACGTGGTGTGACGTCACTGTACCACGTGGTCTGCACGGCGTGCAACCACAGCGACGGCGCGAGGTGGACCCCCATTTTCCTCTGTCGTGACGCCATGTGTCACGTGGTATGTCACGTGGTGTGACGTCACTGTACCACGTGGTGTGCACGGCGTGTAACCACGGCGAAGGGCTGTAGTGTACCTCCGTCTTCCTCTGTCGTGACGTCATGCGTCACGTGGTATGTCACGTGGTGTGACGTCACAGCACCACGTGGTGGGCACGGCGCGTAACCACGGCGAACGGCTGTAGTGTACCTCTAGTAATATGCTTCGCATAAAAAAGTACCACAACTGTGGGGGTGCACAAAGGATTAAGGCAAGGTTGTCCTCTATCACCGCTGCTGTGCATGCTTTATGTGATAAATATGGAAAGAAGGCTAGAAGAAAGTAATCTTGGTTATAATCTGTCGTACAGATTTGGCGGAAATGTAGTTGAGCAGCGACTCCCGGGTTTAATGTATGCGGACGATATTGTACTGTTAGCAGATAGGCAGGAAGATTTACAAACCTTGGTTAATTTTTGCTGACACGAAGGAGACGCTCTAGGATTCAGTTTTAGCGCAACTAAGTCAGGTGTGATGATTTTCAACGATATAACTTATTAGGTGCTTACAATACAAGGCCACGAAATACCGAAAGTGGCCGAATACAAATGCCTCGGGATATGGTTAAACGAAGGGCAGATATACACGGAAAAACATGAACAGGCTCTTAGGGCAAAAGGACGAAGAGACGCCGGGATAATGAAGCATAGGGCATTATGGGGGTACAACGAATATGAAGTACTGAGAGGTATTTGGAAAGGAATAATTGTGCCGGGGCTTACATTCGGCATTGAGGTTCTGTGCTTAAGGGCAGAAGTTCAGTCTAGATTAGACGTGAATCGGAAGCTGGTTGAAGATTAGCACTAGGTGCCTACGGCAAAGCCACAAATGAGGCAGTACAAGGGGTATGGGCTGGGCATCGTTCCAAGCACGGGAAGCTAAGAGTAAAATACTCTATGAAGAACGCCTCAGTAAATTGGACAATAACAGGTGGGCAGCTAAGGTATTTAAATATTTATACAGAAAGAGCGTTGACTCACAATGGCGGAAAAGAACTAGAAAACTAACCAGTAAGTATGCCGGTCATGAGGATGGAGAAAGAAAGAGCATTAAACGACAGGTTAAAAACGCGGAAGTTAAAAACTGCATTAATTCAATGTATAAAGAAATAGTGCAGGACTGTATCGATACTGAAAAAGGCAGATCAGGAAAGAATTTTTCTATGATAACTCAGGAGGCGGTGCCCTACCTTTTGAAGCTAGGTCAGGGTGTCTTAGAACGCGCAGCTACAAAAAGAAATTTAACTTAGAAGATGACACATGTGCAGCGTGCGGTAGATCTCTGAAAACAATTGAACACCTCATACTCAAATGAGATGGTATCCATCATCATCATTATTTATTGTTCCTTAAAGGCCCCTGTCGGGGTATTACATAAGGGGGAGGGTATACAAGGTTGATGTGGAAAACAAAGGTCACAAAAATATGACAATGCAATATAGGAACATAACGAGAAGCAAAGAACGCGATAGAACGGTGCAGGTAAAAAATGCCTTCAGGCCAAAAGCACCCCACACGTCGTCGAAACGTCAGGGCAGCAAAACTCAGTACAGGAAAGAGTATTTCATATAAACACAAATCGAAGAAAAAAAGACATGTCAACCCAGGTGATCTAACAGCATCGCCTTAATCCTTGTCGCATCGTGCACATTTGTTAGTCGGGTAGAAGGTTCCATTCTTCAATTGTGGTCGGAAAGAAGGACTTATTAAAAGCATTGGTGGAGCCATGAAGTCGTTGGACACCATTTGAATTAAAAAGGCAGCGCGATGTACTAAAGGGAGGAGATATAAGGGAACCACGGAGATAGGGGAAATTGAAGTATAACTTATGGAACAAACAAAGGCGCCAAACTTTTCGTCTGAGAGCTGAGGAAGTGAGGCCAAGTGATGATTTAATGGAGCTTACGCTGGAATGAAAGTCGTATGTTGACGATATGAAGCGTGCTGCACGGTTCTGGACGGCTTCAAGCATGTTAATTAGGTAGGACTGATGAGGACTCCAGATCGCGGATGCATACTCCAGCCTACTGCGGTCCAAAGTTTCATATGCCAGTTTACGTATGTTAGCGAGGAAAGAGAAAAGTGATAGATAGATAGATAGATAGATAGATAGATAGATAGACAGACAGACAGATAGATAGATAGATAGATAGATAGATAGATAGATAGATAGATAGATAGATAGATAGATAGATAGATAGATAGATAGATAGATAGATAGATAGATAGATAGATAGATAGATAGATAGATAGATAGATAGATAGATAGATAGATAGATAGATAGATAGATAGATAGATAGATAGATAGATAGATAGATAGATAGATAGATAGATAGATAGATAGATAGATAGATAGATAGATAGATAGATAGATAGATAGATAGATAGATAGATAGATAGATAGATAGATAGATAGATAGATAGATAGATAGATAGATAGATAGATAGATAGATAGATAGATAGATAGATAGATAGATAGATAGATAGATAGATAGATAGATAGATAGATAGATAGATAGATAGATAGATAGATAGATAGATAGATAGATAGATAGATAGATAGATAGATAGATAGATAGATAGATAGATAGATAGATAGATAGATAGATAGATAGATAGATAGATAGATAGATAGATAGATAGATAGATAGATAGATAGATAGATAGATAGATAGATAGATAGATAGATAGATAGATAGATAGATAGATAGATAGATAGATAGATAGATAGATAGATAGATAGATAGATAGATAGATAGATAGATAGATAGATAGATAGATAGATAGATAGATAGATAGATAGATAGATAGATAGATAGATAGATAGATAGATAGATAGATAGATAGATAGATAGATAGATAGATAGATAGATAGATAGATAGATAGATAGATAGATAGATAGATAGATAGATAGATAGATAGATAGATAGATAGATAGATAGATAGATAGATAGATAGATAGATAGATAGATAGATAGATAGATAGATAGATAGATAGATAGATAGATAGATAGATAGATAGATAGATAGATAGATAGATAGATAGATAGATAGATAGATAGATAGATAGATAGATAGATAGATAGATAGATAGATAGATAGATAGATAGATAGATAGATAGATAGATAGATAGATAGATAGATAGATAGATAGATAGATAGATAGATAGATAGATAGATAGATAGATAGATAGATAGATAGATAGATAGACAGACAGACAGACAGACAGACAGACAGACAGACAGACAGACAGACAGACAGACAGACAGACAGACAGACAGACAGACAGACAGACAGACAGACAGACAGACAGACAGACAGACAGACAGACAGACAGACAGACAGACAGACAGACAGACAGACAGACAGACAGACACAGACAGACAGACACAGACAGACAGACAGACAGACACAGACAGACAGACACAGACAGACAGACAGACAGACAGACAGACAGACAGACAGACAGACAGACAGACAGACAGACAGACAGACAGACAGACAGACAGACAGACAGACAGACAGACGGACGGACGGACGGACGGACGGACGGACGGACGGACGGACGGACGGACGGACGGACGGACGGACGGACGGACGGACGGACGGACCGACGGACGGACGGACGGACGGACGGACGGACGGACGGGCGGGCGGGCGGGCGGGCGGGCGGGCAGGCACGCACGCACGCACGCACGCACGCACGCAGGCACGCACGCACATGCATACATACATACATAGATCTGTGGAGACGAATCGTGGGCACCAGTCATCGTCAGGTCTCCACAAATATATTCGGCTGCACGCGCTCAGCCAGGCTGGGATGGAACAGCGCTGCGCCGGCCTTGCTGTTAAGCAGCCATGAAAATCCAGACTGCGCGTACTTGGCAGGCGTACTGGGACAGTCGTCGTCTTCGGCTGCCGGACCACGATGGCACGCTACAGGCCCCCCCCCCCCCCCTCTAGAGATGAAGCCATGAGCGAGGTGTGAATGGCGAAAAGCGGATAGGCTTGGCGTAAATCGTACGCGACGAGGACTGGCACGGTCGGGAGGGAATGCAGCGGCACAGTTAGCGATGACGTCGGTGTCAAGATGAGCAGGTTTAAGGCGGTCAACTGAGATTGTGTCCTGCCGGCCGTTGATGAGCAGGAGAAAGTGCTTAGGAGCACGCCGGAGCACTTGGTACGGACCATCGTATGGTGGCCGTAAGGGCGGGCGAACGGCGTCGTGGCGAACAAAGACGTGAGTGCACCGCTGAAGGTCGGAGGGGACGTGGACACGACGGGAATACTGGCGTTGACGTGGTGGAACTACACTGCTCATAGCGCTACGTAGGCGGTAGGCGTAATCTGAGACGTCAGCAGGCGTGGGTGGTGAGGGCTCGAAGAATTCGCCAGGGACACGGAGAGTAGTGCCAAACGTTAGCTCTGCTGCACAGGTAGAAGAGTCACTGCGAAGTGCAGTGCGGAGACCAAGCAGGACGAAGGGTAGACGCTCAATCCATGGCGAAGGAAAAGCGGACGCCATAAGTGAAGCTTTCAGCTGCCGGTGAAAACGCTCAATGACACCGTTGGAAATCGGGTGGTAAGAGGTCGTCTTGATGTGATTGACGCCGAGGAGCCGAGATAGGTTAGCAAATAAGGTGGAGTCAAATTGACGACCACGATCAGTCGTAATGGTGCAAGGGACACCGTAGCGGCTTATCCACAGTGTGATGAGTGCTCTTGCGATCGAATCCGCCGTTATGTTCAGAAGGGGCATTGCTTCAGGCCATCTCGTGAACCTGTCAATGCAGGTTAACAGGTAGCGGTGGTTCCCACAGGTAGGAAGGGGACCGACAATGTCGACGTGCAGATGGCTGAAGCGGGCGTCCGGGGACGGGAACGTGGCAAGCGGCGCCGCAGTGTGCCGATGCACTTTGCTTTTCTGACAGCTCAGGCACGCGCGCGACCAGCGGCGAACGTCGACGTTGATGCGAGGCCAGACATAGCGAGCCGTGGCCAGGGCTTACACGATGGAAGGTAGGCGGGGTCTCGAGCTCCGGGCAGCGGGCTCCGGGCATACAACCAAACTCGTCTTAATGATATCCTAATCGAAATCAAAAGGAATAAATGCGCTTGGGCCAGGAATGCAATCCGAAGACAAGATAACCGCTCGTCCTTAGAGTAAAGAAGTGGATCCCAAGAGAAGGCAAGATTAGCAAGTGGCTGCTGGAAGATAGGTTTGTGGATGAGAATAAGAAGTTTGCGGGGATGGGGCGGCCGCAGTTGGTAAAGGACAAAGTTAATGGAGAGGCATGGGAGAGAACTTTGACCTCTAGTTGGTGTACTGATGGTGCTGCTGCTGATGATAATTTTTCCCCAGGAAATAGATAGCATGAGAAGATTCTAAATAGAGACACCAAGCGACCTTTAAAAATGTATCTTCTGCAGTCCAGTACCAAAATAACCATGTCAAACTTGCTTGAAATTTTATACACATCGCTCTAATCTTAGACCCAATAAAACTAATTGCATTTAGGTTTGGTAAAAGGAATCTGTCGTATTTTGTCACAGAAAAAATGGTACTTTTCGGTATCTTTGAGCAGGCAGCCAGGCAGGCGCCAGCTTTTCAGGATCAGGTAATAGAAACTCTCTTCACAAACCTTTATTTTTTGCATGGGACGCATCGGTGGCTGGGTGGTTATGAGCTGACCCGAAAGAAGCGGGTTTTATCCGGGCCGTGCAGTCGAAGTTCAATTAGGGCGAAATTCTAGGGGCCGTGTAGTCTGTGATGTCATATCATGTTAAATAACCTAGGGTGGGGAAAATTTCCGGATCCATTAGGGCGTCTCTCATAGCCTGAGTCGCTTTGTGACGTTATACCCCCATGTATCAGATGACATGAAATCATCAGATCGGATGAGGAGATTCCACTGTTTTGATAGAGCTATGATAATGAATTATTTTTGTTCAATTAAAGGCTACGAGAGATATCATGCAATAAAGATTAGTTTCTTTATAGGTCTAGACAGCAGGCAATGAAAAGCATCAAATCCTGATTTTTATAGGCTCAGGAGTTGAAGGATAGCTGCCTGCTCGCCATTTATTTAAGCATTTTTTGTTCTTGTTTGTGATAGTATTCACGAAATTGTATGTTCAGAGTGTGGTAGTGCTGCTCTAGTTACTGAATTGAAATCATTTGCTTCCCTACGAGAGAGCAGCAAACTGCCCGAGGGCGTCAGTTTTTACACCAATAGGTCACACGAGGGGACTGCTTTCGCTCAGGCATCCTTAAAAGTAGTCGTGTTTGAGCCCTCAATACTTGCAAAATGTTCATAGAAAAGCAGGGAAAAAAGAAGCTCGGTATGCCATACATACGAAGGAAGCCAACAGTCGTCGACAGCAAGGAAAGATAATGAAAATGTTTCTACTTTTTTACTTGTGGTGTAGATCAGCGAAAATAAATAGCGTAAGTACTATATTTCTTAACGATAATTGATTAGAAATGTAACGACACTTAACACGAGTAAATGCAAATATATGTCGTTTCATTGTCGCCGTTACCGTCTTGTATTCCAATTCAGCATATCTAACGTTCCTCTCGACCTTATCCAATCATACAAATACTTTGGTGTTCATCTTTGCCATGACCATACATGGAATACGCATTTCAAACGTCATATCATCCGCTAACAGAGCATTACTGTTTTCCAAGCGTCACCTACGCTCTGCACCTCAGCATGTCATGCTCCTCGCATACAAATCTTTAGTCAGATCAAAATTTGAATACGCATCCCGCGTCTGGTCTCCGAAACGAGCGTATATCTGTAATTCAAATGAAGCATTTCAAAACCGAGCAACCAGATTCATTCATTCATGGAATTCTTTTGATATCAGCATATCATCCCTCAAATCACAGTCCACCCTACCTACACTTACTCATCGCCGCTGCATTGCTAGTTTATGTTTGTTTCACAAGTTTTTTTTACTCTGAGCTACGACAGGAACCCTATATCTGCACAACACCACCACGCAACTCCCTCCGCACCGGCTATCAGCAGCGAGTGTCACGACCTCGCGGCCGCACCACTACATTTTCTTCATCTTTCTTCCCCTGGCCTGCGAACGACTGGAATGGCCTTCCCCGAGAACTTGCTGCTATCACATGCTAATCTTTGTTCCTCGAAAGAATCAAGCGGGCACTTGCTGAGTGAAAATATTATATTGGCATAACTTACAACTTATCCGTTAGTTATTCTGTTTTTCATTTCTCTGTGCCCCACCCCTTATGTAATACCCTCTAACGACGGTCTTTAAGGTATTGAAGTGAAGTGAAGATATTCAGGTTCCCTAGAAGGGGCACAAAGCAATGACCTTCGAAATTCGTTTGCGGTACTTTAACAACAGGGCTATGGCGTGGGAGTCCGATTTACATTTGTGAATATCTATGTTGCGTGTAACTGGACCTTCAGAGAGTCTACCAGCGCCATTCGTCCATAGCGGCGGCCATAGTACGTCCTTTATTACCGGGAGTGTCATGTGAAACGCAAATGCATGGATACTTCTTGCAAATGGGATCACCCTTTTTGTTAGTGCGCAATAAGAAGTTGCACTACTCATGGGTAATTTGAAGAAATCACCCTTGCTGCGAAAGTTGGACGCCGACGCAGAAGAGGATTTCCAAAGATTTTACGGACATCGTCCAGGAGAAGACGCTATGGACTTTTCGTCACATGGTTCATGCTAGACAGGCAAATCATTCAAGCATTTTGTTCAAAGAATACATTTAAAAGGAAGGGCAGCAGGAGCAGTGGAGCGCTTAAGAATTTGTTGAACCGATATGCTAAAAACAACGAACCGGCTACGTCACTGCTGTGCAGCACGGTGATACTGCTGCGTGCTGAGCACTGTTTCTGCTGCCTGCAACTTTCGGCGCAGCTTCTGGCTCCGGGCCGTTTAAGCGCTGTTCTTTTCTATCGGTGCTTCGAAGGGCAACGACTGGTTAACGCAGGAAGTAGTCGTTATCAGGTGTCCACGCAGTTCACTTTGAGGAGGCAGTGAAATGTACGCTTCCCGCACTGAGTGGTTTGCAGAAATTATGTCCGGAGAAATGGTCTCAGGAGCAACAGTTTGCAAGTTCACTAGCCGCTGCAAAGGACTGCGGTTTGTACATTATAGAACCCTTTTCGGTGCAGAACGCAGCCTAAAAAGATATGCAGCTGTTTAAAAAAACTCACGAAGTTACATGATGCCGGAGAAAGAAAGTAGCAATAGCATTATGCGCCAAATATCATATGGCTGTGAGTGACATGGATTAATGTTTCAAATGGTTTTGATCATTTGAAACTGCTTTTGTTTTTGAGCTACCAGAACACACCACAGTGTTTGTTCTTTACGTTTTTTTTTTCTGCCGTTATTGCGACTACTCCCTTTGGATTTCCAGAAGTAGTCGCCGTAGGCAGAATTTGCCCTTGCCACAAACATGAGCCTTCAGTGAAGGTCATGTTTGTTTGATATATCGGCATAATAAGTCTTGAAAATGTCTATGCACGATTTTCTTTTCATTATTACTGCCACTTTTCAAAGAATATACCATTAAACCGCATTTGAGAGCAAAATTAAGAGAACAATTGCTTAGAGCATTGCGTACATGCTAACACCAAACCCATATGCACCTTCCTCTTAGTATTAATGTGGGCAAAAGTTAGCAATGATATTAAGACCCGTTTTTCTACCAAGCTGACAGTGAGCTGTAAACTTTCTGTTCATTATGTTAATGAATAACATAAGAGTAGTTTTAAAACATTACTTAAGAAAATGAGTTTACTTGTTCTCCATTTCCCTCTTAATATTTCAATTAGCGTGTCTCCAAAAACATATTAAAAGATGATATGTCACTAAATGTAAACATAAGTTCATAGAAAGATCGATATATAGTAAGTATCAATATAGAAAACTAATTTATCTGGAAATTTTTTCTTAATTTGTGTTTTTTTTTTTCATTCTATATTTGCGACGCATGGTTTTCTGTATACTGAAAAAATGCTAATGTAGTCTCATATTTGAAAATGTCGTCTTAGTGCGCGTTCGTCAAAGCTTCTGCCCGACAGGCACTTCTGACAGCCCCGGCGGATGACCGATATCGCGGCTTTCCAACGGCGAACTGCCAGGATTATTCCCAGTTAAGCATTTCTCTGAGCCCAAGTTAAAGAATAAAAAACTTACAGGATGATTACCAATGCGTCACGCAAGATTCATGGACAGTTTCTGGGGTGTTAACGCAATAGCTCAAACGCAATAGACGAAACATCTCCGCAGAAGCAACCTAAGGGGGTAGCCTGGGTCACATGACCTTCTGGAGTCGTCAGAACCTGCCCACCGGATTGTGAGCAAAGTTACCACTGTGGCAGGTAGCAGTTATATTAACACTTTGAAATGCCGCCACGTAAGTCATCGCGCTCAGGCTACGTATTGACAGTCTCGCATCTGAATTTCCATTGTTTGATTGTGGCGCGTCTAGCAAATAGACAAAAAACGGCATCGTTGGGCCGACAAGTCTGGATGTCTTCGCTACCGATGTTCCTTGACGATCTTGTCATTATTATTAAAATTTGCTTTGCTTCACGATTTCTTCTAGGATTTGCATCTTTAGTACCGTGGGAGAAACAGGCCGCCTCAGAGAGAAACTAATATTTTGTATGGAATAATCTTCACAACACTAAGGTTCCGAAATTGATGAATAGCACACTAAAATGTAACAATTAGAACCATGTAAAACCTCCGTGATGTAGAACGATGCCAAAAGAAAACATTCTTCTTGACATCAAGGGCTATCACCTTAGAATGTTCGGAGTATATCAGATTGCTGTAGCTACAAATCTAGCAACATACTTCCAGGTTTATTTTTTCACCTTTCCCTTTTTGTGCTATTGCTGACACATACCTTCGGCATTGCCTGCCGAATGGCAAAAAATTGTTTCTCGTTACATTTAACGCCAGATGCAATAAACGAGGAATAAAATTCTTAAGTTAATTTTTTTTTCATACACACCTATTATAGTGTTCAAATTTATCATTTAAAAGAATTTTCATGTTAATATGCATGAGAAATTTTATCCTTCGTTAAATTAAAAATGTAATGCCTTTAGTGCACACAATTAGACTCGACTAGTACACTGAAATTGCAAACTTCTTCATATGCATCAAAGAGTTCTGGTAATCTGGCGATTAACCTCAATTTCAGAAATGAGCATAGTTGATAACATAATGCTGTCACTTTTTGCGTGATTTTGTAAAAAGAAGCGAACATTGTTTCAATTGGCACCTCGGTCGTTAGAGTGTATTTGGCTCTGCTGCTGTGGCACCGCAAACTAGCAATTTATTTGCATTTTTATAACTCACTGACATCGGTTATTGACTGAAATATCCAACCTGCTTAGTACGTATTTAGTATTAAGGCTAAGTGCAAAGATCTCACATAAAGAGAACGTAACTTTGCCTTTGAAAAGCATTCGAAAAGTAAAAAAATAATGAAGGCATACAAGCCGCGTTGGTCTTACTTGCAGTTCGAGCTAAGAACAGAACACGGAACTCTACTGCTCAAACACTCTAGTGTGCGACATGCTTCATACCCAATACGCATTTTCTTTTAGGACACTTCGCCGTTGACTGGGAACTTGAAAAACGACCTTGTTCCACCAAACTGGAAATTCCTTCACGTCATAACAGTGACTTGGAATGACCCCCTTGCTTGGAGACCATATATGTTCCACAACCTTGTGTGAGTAGTCATAGGTGTAATCATAGTATTGTAATGCAGTCAATCAAAGGGTTCCATATTGTGTTTATCACGACCCTTATCGAAAAGTAATACATTTGGAATATGCGGTGGGCTATTTAAATTGTATTTTAAACATATTTTGTACTCATGAATGCACTAAAAATATGAAGGAAATACATTTCTGAAATTTCATGCTTGGCATTCTAAATATATTCTTATAATATGCAAAAAATACCACTACTGTGAGCCATTCCAGCGGCTAGAAAGACAGGGACGAAGGTAGACGAGACAGGACGAACGCCGGACTTCGACTGAGGTTTATTTACAAACAGCGATAATATACAATAGGGGGCGCAAGGAAATGTAATCCGTGACAAGATAAACCCATAAAAAAAAATAAATGCAGAAGGCGCCTGTGCCATGCCACTCATGTTAGCCACATCGCCGCACCTACTATTTATCGCCTACCTGCCTGAATCTACCCGTTTGCCTTCAGGTAATCTATTTCTTTTTTGCGTAGTGCCACAGAAGGGCTGCTGACACAGTTTTCTTTATCATTGATAATGCTGAACGCTTCAAAAATTTCTCGGCTCTTTTGAGTCTTAAACTTACGCATCACACTTGTTCTTTCTAAAAACGCCATGCATGCTGGCTTGTGTGAGCAACGGCGATTGTGGTCAGCTAGGTGACCTCCGCCAGATAACGAGTGAGCTTTCCGGCGATGCTCTATCAAGCGTTCGTTGAGGCATATTGAGTTGTATATTATAGCTGTTTGTGAAATATACCTCAGTTGAAGTCCGGCGTTCGTCCTGTCTCGTCTACCTTCGTCCGTCTTTTTTAGCCACTGGAATGTCTCACAATAGTACTACTAACCAACTAGCCCAACTTTCTACGCTTAATGACATACTTTCTAGTACAATGGGCCCTGTGATTGCTCGTTTTTTGTTTGTGAATCCCTCTTCGACAATCGTCAATCTTCTAGCCGTGACCACTTGTCATGCAAGGGAACTCACATTTGCTCTCGACCACCACCTTGTTCTACCTGGCGTCAATTCGCTCTTCACACCGTGCTTTCCATCTGCGCGGCATGCTAGAAGGATGATGAAGAGTCTGCGTTCCGAGCTGTGGAGACAGATCAGGCATCTGCAAAGCCAACAAACTGCGCAGCTTCACCGCTTCGCGCATGTCTGGCCAGAATGGCAAACCGCTTTTCCGGACTCTTACTCGGGAGGCCGCAAGGACTACAGAATTGCTGTGGAATGTGTGGCTTGGAAACTGGTGCGCCTTGAGGAAAGCACAAGTGCGGAAGAAATCCGCAGCTAACAAAGTGACCTGCATTGGTGAGTGTTCCTTGCCTGAAAAGGTCGAAGCAGTGCTAAGCCGGGGCCCAAAATTTTGTCTTGAGCCTAAAGAAGAAGCCGTGCGGTTCCTGTCCACTGTCAGAGATGTGGCGGCAGCAGCAAGCCCAGATGACCAGGATCGATGTATTGCAGGAGTAGATTGCTTACGACATAGGGACGTCGCGCTTGCCGCCAATCTACCCGTTAGATCTACCGTTAATTACCTGAAGAGCAAAGATATCTCCTCTGGTTGCGGACAAAGAGGGTGGTTTTGTTGTAATGCAAAAACATTGTTTACACAAAAAGCAAATGAGGCAATGCGTAAAAATTTCGTTCCTAGAACAGTGTCCCTAGCAAAAGCGAAGAATATTGCTATTGCTTTATGTGAAGAACTGAACCTGGATTCACTAAGAAAGAGCATCAATGCTGCAGATGAAAAATGACTGAGTGTTTTCTTTTCGGCAAAAACACATAAAGAATGTGTACCGTTTAGTGCTATTGTGACAGAAAAACGGTCTTGGCAGGGCATCCTGTCCAGGTTCCTGAAGAAGTACCTTAGAGATATTCCGCTAGAAGATCCTTTTCTGGTTTAGAATTCTAACGATGTTATTGATTATTTCTCTCAATCTTAAGCTTCAGGCAAAGAAATGTTCGCGTTTTCTATTGACGTTGAAGAATTGTTCTATTCTATACCTCAACCTGAGCTTTTCCGCGCTGAAAGGAATTTTGTTGAAGACACTGGGCCGGTGGCCTTCCAAAGCAGGGCAGGGTTATCCACCGGCAACTTTTTAGAGCTTTTAAAATTTAACTTGTCATCTCCCTTTGTCACCTTTAATGAGCGCCATTTCATCGAAAAAGAACGAGTGTGCGTAGGCTCCTGCCTAGCAGCACTTTTAAGTGATAGATTTTTATCTACTATTGACAAGCGTATTCAGGCGTAACTTTACAACGCCAACGTGCAGAAAGTGTTTAGGTATGTTGACGACTACCTAGTGGTAGTAAATGTGACTGATGCTCAAGATAGAGGTATCGATGTTAACAACATTCTGTAAATATTTGCTAATAATGCATTCGGAATGAAGTTCACTCACGAATTACCGCAGGAAGGTCGCATCCAGTTCCTTGATGTGTGCCTTATTTTTGAAGAAACGCGCGTGTGCTGGCAGTATAAGCCACGGTCGAAGAAACAATTTCTGAACTATGATTCGGCCCATTCCAAGCTCGTGAAAAGCCCTATAGCAAAAAATTGCGTCCGGTCTGCTCTTGCCAAGTCGTGCTAGCATTAAGTGTGCGACAGCGTCCATGCTCAACTAAGGCGATTGGATAAGGCTGGGTATCCAGGAGAAATTGTGGCATCTGTGGTGGAAACCCAGATTCGCGAGGTGAAATCTGGTTTGCGGTGCAAGCCAAACAGCTTACCAAACGTACCAAACAGTGACCAGTCGTTGTGCCCTACTGGCATCAGGTCTCACACCGCCTCAAGAAGGTCGGCGACAAGTTTGGCGTGCGTGTAGTATTTTCGGCCCCGGAAAAGCTGGGACGCATGTGCCGCCTGGTGAATGATGCCAAAAAGAGGCCTATGTGCATAATTAAGCACATCAAACCTCTTGTTGAATGTGAAGTTGGTGTTGTATACAGCATTGCCCTCGCCTGTGGCAGACGGTACATCGGACAGACGGGACGCTGCCTCAACGAACACTTGCTAGAGCATCGCCGAACAGCTCACTCGTTATCTGGCGGAGGTCACCTAGCTGACCACATTCGCCGTTGCTCACACAAGCCACCATGCATGACGTTTTTAGAAAGAACAAGTTTGATGCGTAAGTTTAAGCCTCAAAAGAGCCGAGAAATTTTTGAAGCGTTCAGCATTTTCAATGATAAAGAAAACTGCGTCAGCAGCCCTTCTGTGGCACTACGCAAAAAAGAAATAGATTACCTGAAGGCAAACGGGTGGATTCAGCCAGGTAGGAGATAAATAGTAGGTGCGGCGATGTGGCAAACATGAGTGGCATGGCACCGGCGCCTTCTGCATTTATTTTTTTTATGGGTTTATCTTGTCCCGGATTACTTTTACTTGCGGCCCCTTTTGTATATGATAGCTGTTTGTGAAATAAACCTCAGTTGAAGTCCAGCGTTCGTCCTGTCTCGTCTACCTTCGTCCCTCTCTTTTTAGCCGCTGGAATGTCTCACAATAGTGCTACCAACCAACTAGCCCAACTTTCTACGCTTAAAGCAAAAAATACCTCACGTCAAGTATACTTCGGGCACTTTCCAAATATGCGAAAAAATATCAATGCAGTTTTAGCGTCTTGCGCGAAGGCGTAAAGCGAGCGATGCTTTCTACAAAGCAGGGATGAGAGCGCTGTAATCGCGTCTCATTCGGGCGCATGGAGCGCGCTGTCACTTGGTATTTTGTAAACTTCGCGGGCTTTAGTTTTTCCCAAACAAAAACGGCCACGCTTAGTCCATCTCGTTGGGAGCTCCTGGTCTGGACAATATTTGCGAAGCTCCACAACTTTGCTATTGACGCCTGAATGTTTCAGGCTACGTTTAAAAAGTTAATTTATTTATCGCAAATAAGAAGGGCGAAAAAATTGCTACTGTAACTTTTGATAAACCGTAACAACATCCACGCAATTTCAGTTCTGAAGAACGCATAGTTTTTTTTATAAATCTTGGTTAAGTTAGCTGGGACAACATGTATATAAAGCAAGCCGAGCAAAGTACTCGTCGGAGCATTTCTTATTTTGCTGCGTCACTTTCGTCATGATTTGCGGCGTGTAGGTATCTTTGCCTTTCCCACTCCGTCACGTGACATTATAATCTCATACACCTCTTGATTGATGATTATTACACGCCTACAATTGGTTCTGGAGGAATTCTGTTCTGGAATTGTTCTTGAAGCATTAACCCATCTCAATCTGAGAATCGGGCCAATGGTCCTTATCTAAGCTCAAGTGAATGTATTCTAATGTAATAAATGTATATTTTAGTCCATTTATAATGTAATTCAATGTATTTAATGCATATTTTAGTATATTTTTTTTTAATGCATTATAGATATGCTAAGCGGGCAAAATGTAGTTTTAACGTATTTTTAAGAAAGTTCAAAATATTATTTCTAGCATTATTAGAAAGCATTCGTATTGCAGTTTAAACATAGAGACAAAAACATAAGAAATAAATATGAAATAATACAATATGTTTGAAATGCATTTTTAGCACATCCTCTAAATTCTAGAAATTCTAGAGGCCCGTGTACTGTGCGATGTCAGTGCACGTTAAAGAACCCCAGGTGGTCGAAATTTCCGGAGGCCTCCACTACGGCGTCTCTCATAGCCTTAGTCGGTTTGGGACGTTAAACCCCATCAACCAAACCAAACCATCTTTTTCGCTAAGGGAAATATGAAATAGAGGAGGACACTGTTTAGAAAGAGGCCATACTTCGATGCGCGGCCCAATGCTTGAAACAAATGTAGCCGGACAACTAAGTAGTAGTCCAAAATTGTGCGAGAAGTTTCAACCTTACATTTCTGACACCACTTAACACTCAAGTGATGACCAACGCCCTAACACTACAGTGATGCAGCAACTATAAACATTACAAGCATAATATTGTCACAGAAGCAGGTAGGCAGGTTTGTATTTGCCACAACGTCCAAGCGCCAGCGGAAACGTCCCGGCCGGCTAACCGACTAGCGAGCGAGCTCACGGGCGAAGAAGAGCGCGCGCCAGCCTCCTGAGCGCGACTACTAGGCGGCGCCAGTAATGCGTTGCGGCATTGCCCCTCCCGGTGAAAAAAGCATCGTCCCGATGCTGCGTGGCGAGGTCAAGCAGAACCGTAGGCTTGACCTAGCGGGCGTGGAAGGGCTTCATCCTGGCAACGTGTACGACTTCCGATTGTGTTTGTCGTCGGGACGTACGAACAGTTCCTTGTGGAATCACTTCGTCGGTGACGTCGCTGAGTTTGCGCAGCACTTCGTACGGGCCGAAGTAGCGGCGCAGAAGCTTCTCGGAGCGACCCCGCTGGCGAACAGGAACCCACACCCAGACTTTATCGCCAGGGTTGTAAATTACCTCCCTGTGACGAAGGTTATAGCGTTGAGCGTCTTTAACCTGCTGCGTCCGGAGTCTCGTTCGAGCAAGCTGACGGGCGGCCTCAGCGTGCTGGACGAATTGGTCAGCGCCGGCAACTGATGGAAGGGCGACATCGGGCAGTAACATTGCATCCAGCATGGTAACGGCTTCGCGACCGTACACCAAACGAAACGGGGTGAAGCGGGTCGTTTCCTGGACTGCGGTATTATACGCAAATGTTGCATACGGTAGTACCTGGTCCCAGTTCTTATGGTCTTCGTCGACGTACATTGAAAGCATATCGGCGATGGTCTTATTCAGTCGCTCAGTAAGGCCATTCGTCTGAGGATGGTAAGCTGTTGTTCTGCGATGACAAGTGCCACTGAGCCGCATAACTTCCTGGGTGAGAGCTGAAGTAAATGCAGTGCCTCTGTCAGTTAAAACGACCGCAGGGGCACCATGACGGAGGACTAGGTTAAAGATGAAAAAGTTCGCAATATCAGTAGAAGTGCCGCTGGGAAGAGCTTTGGTTTCACAATAACGGGTGAGGTAATCAGTGGCGACTATAATGTAGCGGTTGCCCAAAGATGACGTAGGAAACGGCCCGAGCAAGTCCATACCGACTTGGTGAAAGGGTACTCGAGGAGGACCAATAGGCTGCAGCAGACCGGCCGGCTTGACAGGCGGCGTCTTCCGACGTTGGCAATCACGGCACGTCTTAACATAGCGCTGGACAATAGCAGCAAGCTTGGGCCAGTAGTATTTTTGTCGTACGCGAGCCAAGGTCCGTGAGAAACCGAGATGGCCGGCAGAAAGCTCGTCGTGGCATGCCTGCAAAACGTCGGGACGCAGCGGCGTTGGGACCACCAGCAGGTACTGAGTGTCTGTGGAAGCGTAGTTTTTCTTGTAAAGGACGCCGTCCCGCAAGCAGAACGACGACAGGCCACGCGTAAAAAGGCGAGGTGGCGATGAGGCGGCTCCCTCGAGGTAATCGATGAGGGGCCGCAGTTCGGTGTCATCTCGCTGTTGTTGAGCGAGATCAGGCGTCGTGAGAGCGCCGAGAAAAACGGAGTCATCTGTTTCAGGTGAAGAACACGGGATAGGGGCTCGGGATAGACAGTCAGCGTCACTGTGTTTCTTGCCGGACTTGTACACAATAGTGACGTCGAACTCCTGCAAGCGGAGACTCCAGCGGGCTAAGCGGCCAGAAGGATCTTTAAGGTTGGATAGCCAGCAGAGAGAGTGGTGATCACTGACCACTCTAAACGGCCGACCATACAAATACGGCCGAAATTTTGTCACCGCCCAGACAATTGCAAGGCACTCCTTTTCGGTAGTAGAATAATTCGCTTCGGCACGAGAGAGGGTGCGACTGGCGTAAGCAATGACCCGCTCAGCGCCATCTTGCCACTGAACGAGAACTGCTCCGAGGCCAACGTTACTGGCGTCGGTATGCAATGCTGTATCCGCCTCCTTGTCGAAGTGGCCAAGTATGGGCGTTGTTTGGAGGCGTGTGCGAAGCTCCTCGAAAGCCCTTTGCTGCTCGTCGGCCCAGATGAAAGGTTGGTCGTCCTTTGTTAGACGAGTCAGTGGTTCGGCTATCCGGGAGAAGTCATGGACAAAGCGTCTGTAATAGGCACAGAGGCCCAAAAACCATCGAACAGAACTTTTATCAGTAGGAGTCGGGAAAGCAGCTACGGCAGCCGTCTTCTCTGGATCAGGGCTAATACCCTCAGCGCTGACGACATGGCCCAGAAACTTCAGCTGTTGGAATGCAAAGTGGCATTTTTCCGGTTTTAGTGAGAGGCCGGCCGCGCGGATGGCATTTAGGACGGCCGTCAAGCGCTTGAGATGCTCGTCGTAAGTCGCAGAGAAAATGACGACGTCGTCAAGGTAGACGAGGCACGTCTGCCATTTGAGGCCGGCTAGGACAGTGTCCATCATTCTTTGGAAGGTCGCGGGGGCGGAGCACAAACCAAAGGGAAGCACCTTAAATTCGTAGAGGCCGTCAGGAGTAATGAACGCCGTCTTTTCACGATCACGTTCATCGACTTCGATCTGCCAATAGCCACTGCGTAGGTCGAGCGATGAAAAGTATCGGGCATGGCGGAGTCGGTCGAACGAGTCGTCGATTCGAGGCAGTGGGTAGACGTCTTTTTTTGTAATTTTGTTGAGCCTCCTGTAGTCGACGCAGAATCTGAGTGTTCCATCCTTTTTAGCGACCAGCACAACAGGTGAGGCCCATGGGCTTGTGGACGGTTGGATCACATCATCGCGAAGCATTTCATCAACTTGCGCCCGAATAGCCTCGCGTTCCTTAGTCGACACTCGGTAGGGGTGTTGGCGAATAGGGCGTTCGGTGGGGTCAACTATAATGCGATGCTTTGCTACTGACGTCTGTCCCACCTTGGACGTGACAGCAAAGCAGTCATGGTAAGAGTCAAGAATTGCTTGAAGGCGGCGTTTCCGGTCAAAAGGCAAAGCAGGATTCACGTCAGTTCGAACTGTATGGGCAGTGCTCTCGGGAGGGTTCTTGTTGAGCAACGATAGGGCGCAGTGGGCTGATGGCTCGCCGACTTCATCAAAGTAGGCGATGGCTGCCCCTTGCGGTAAATGGCGGTATTCGGCGCTAAAGTTCGTTAAAAGCAGTTCAGTTCGGTTATTACTCAAGGAAAAGACCCCACGAGCGACGCAGACTTGTAGGCTCAACAATAAATTCACATTAATTTCCGCGAGGCCTTGAAGGGCGGGAGGGTTGTCGCAGTGCACTGTAACAAACATGCTGGTGCGTGGAGGTAGTGTGACATGGTCATCGCATACCCGGAAAACTGGTCTGTCTGCTGTGTAGTCGTCGGAAACTGCGCGCTGGGTCGAAAAAGTCACCATGAGGTCACGGAGGTCGATGATTGCGCCGTTTTCTCGAAGAAAATCAAGACCGAGGATCAGGTCCTTGGAGCACTCCGCCAGCACAGCAAAGCAACAAGAGAAAGTTACGTGGCGAATCTCGACTCGGGCAGAGCACACTCCTAGCGGCGTCAGCACATGCCCTCCGGCTGTCCTTATAGGCGCGCCGTGCCAAGGAGTCAGGACTTTGCGTAGGATTGTAGCAAGGCCACGACTCATAACGCAAAAATCAGCGCCCGTATCTACAAGGGCAGTCGTATGGTGGTTGTCAACGGCGATCGGTATCTCAGCGGAAAGAAGCTCACCGTCGACGAAGTGCGCCGTATCACGGATCGTCGGACTGACGGGTCGTTCAGTGCGTCGAAGTGCGGCGTCGAAGGTAAGCTTCTGTGATCGTCGGGAGGTCGTCGGACTCGTTGGTCGTTCGGTGCGTCGATTGGGGGCGTCGGAGGAAAACTGCGGCGATCGTCGGAAAGTGGTCGGACTGCTGGTCGGTGTGGGGGGTCGGAGGTCGGAATGTTTGATCGAATCGGCGAATGGAGGATCTTGGTCGTAGTGCTCATCGACGGCGGCTCTACCTCCGAGAGTCGCCGTCCTCAGTTTTCCCGGCGCGGACTTGGGGACTGCCTGAAGGAAGTACGCCGGTTGGGGGAAAACTGTCGCGGCGATGGCGACCTGGACTGGCGTAGCGGTGGGGACGCAGGTGGGACGTTGGCGCTGAGGTACTGGTCGATGTCCCGAGGTCGTTCACCATAGCGCGGCCGAGGGGCATCCGGTGAGAATCCGCGCAAGCCCATCTGACGGTATGGACAGTGGCGCAGTACGTGTCCGGCTTCGCCGCAGTGGAAGCACAGCGGTAGATTGTTCGGCGTACGCCACACGTGTGCTTTGCGAACGGGCGGTCGAGTGTCGGGCGCATCAGCCGGAGCTGGATGTCGGGGTGCAGGACGGACGAGAGGAGCGGGCCTGTAGGGTGCCGGCGGTGCTGGCGCAGGGGTACGCAACGCGTCGCTGTAGGACATGACGCGCGGCGCAGGCGGCTGGGGGGATGGCATTGATGGCACTGCTTGCCGGAGCTCTTCACGTATAACATCCGAGATGCCGCCAACACGCGGGTGTTGCTCGAGAAAGGGCATCTGTTGCAGTTCTTCACGTACGATGCTTCGGACAAGCTCGCGAAGGGCGCCACTCTGGTTGCCGTTCATCGGCAAGCGGAAGTCCACAGCAGTGATGTTCGCAGAACAATCAAATTGCACAAATCGCTGTTGTAGGGCACGCTCCATACTTGTCGCCTCCTTCTTAAAATCAGCCACAGTACATGGAGGGTCACGTACAAGGCCGACAAAGATCTGTTCTTTAACGCCACGCATAAGATGGCACACTTTCTTTGCCTCCGACATGGACGGATCCGCGCGGTTGAAAAGCCGAGTCATTTCTTCTACAAACATGGCGACGCTCTCATTGGGCCGCTGCGCTCGGGACTGTAGAGCCAGTTCAGCCATCTCTTTCCTTGCGTCGTTGCCGAATGTGCTGAGCAGCTTTTGCCGGCAATCTTGCCAGGTGGTGATGGTAGCCTCGTGGTTTTCGAACCACATCTTGGCGGCGTCTTCAAGTGAAAAATAAATGTTCCGAAACTTTCGCTCCTCGTCCCACGCATTAAACGCAGCGACCCGGTCGTAGTTGGTCAACCAGTCCTCAACATCCTCAAATTTGTCGCCATGGAACGGCGTGGGCATACGCGGAGCATGGAAGAACAGCGGCTGGGCACTTACTGGAAGGTGAACGGGCTGGCTTGCCTCTGTAGTCGTCATGGTTCGCGGTAAGGAAAGAAGGGGACCACACTCGGGAGCTAAGCCTCTCAAGCGGCGACTGGCCTTGTGCACAGGTGTGTCCACGGCGTGTAGCTGGGCTTCGGAGGCACCCAAAAGCTCTTCGGACATGGGATGTACCCAGCAAGCTCCACCAAAATGTCACAGAAGCAGGTAGGCAGGTTTGTATTTGCCACAACGTCCAAGCGCCAGCGGAAACGTCCCGGCCGGCTAACCGACTAGCGAGCGAGCTCACGGGCGAAGAAGAGCGCGCGCCAGCCTCCTGAGCGCGACTACTAGGCGGCGCCAGTAATGCGTTGCGGCAATATTATAAAAAATGCTACTTTAAGGAAACTTTATTGCGAGGTTCGGCAGCACGTGGGCAGCGAGACCGAGTGCAGCTCATTTGCGGGCGATCTACGATATCGCTCTTGGAGCAGAATGAAGGCGGTACCGACCACATAATGGCAGAGGTGGACGTTGAGAATAAGGTAACTTAGATCATTGACAAAGAAAGGTAAATAGTTGTTTCCTGGGGACTGATGTATGCGGGACTCTACATTTTTTTAGCGTGAAATTACTATAATGTGGTTGTAGAAGCAGCTTGTGAAGATTTTTGTCATATGGCCCCTAAATATAATGTACCTTAGCTTCTGGAGTAAAATATTCTAATCAAGCAATTTTTAACATCTGAGTCCAGAAAAAGGCCTACTACTACATAGTTTTCTTCAATGTGTGTGTCTTATTGGTCAGAGCAATTCATTGAGGAGATTTTAAAATGCAAGCTTACGGCAGAAATTGTACTGAGTCGACAGAAAAGGTCTCGCAAGAGACCAGCATGGTCTAGTGAACGATAATCTCCTCTAGTGCGCTTACATTGGGGAGTATAGAAATTCTTCGAATTATACAAATCTTTAATCTTTCCGGATTGCACCTTTCCCTGCTGAAGTGCAAGAGAATGTTCCCCGGTCGGTTGCAGTCATTTCGTCGATGCCGAATACCAGTTTCTTCTTCCCCTGCCGTTTGGGATGAGGGAATCACTGGAAGTACATCTTCTAGTTAATTTGCCGCCACGGTGGGAAAAAAATAAGAAATTAGCTGCTGCGGTCAATCATACACCAACTGCACCAGCATAATAATGCATTGAGGTCATTCAGTGACGATTACCAGTAAGCGCTGAAAGTTTTCACAGCACTCAGAGGGTTGAATGAGAAAAAAACGCTCCTCTAATTGTCTGTGTCTTGCATCCTCATCGTGGGCGAGACAATGTTTAAAAGTCATCAAGTTTTTCTCATGCTTCTCTTAGTTCTGCAGTCTGCTCCCAACGATTGTCTTTTCGTAATTTAAGCTTTGCCAGCAGCTTATTTCAAATCAAATCAAATCTTTATTTACGCTCTACTTGAACATGGGGAATGGGAAAAAAACTGCTGTTTTAAGCAGCTTGACGAGTTCCCATTCCCCGTCAAGTACAAGAGCAAGAGTGGCGTACAGAATGAAAATAACTACATACAAAAACATCCTTTTAATTACAGAATAACAAACATAATCGCACTGTGCTGAATCAAATCACAAAACGCTTATGAATTACAAGCCAGAGTTACATGAGTTAACAAAAGGATATACAGACAAAGCAAAGAAATATATAAAAAAAAAACGAACATCAAATTGTTATATTTACGCCACGCATTTTCGAGATACAGAAAAAATTTATAGAACTCACGATCAGAAAGGGTTATTATATCAGTACCCAATTACTGGAAGTTATTAAGAGTTTTCGGAACTAAACAACGCAATATGGCGTCTCCGTAATTGGTTCTATTTTATTTAACCTTCCAATATTCTGGCTGCCGTGTCGGATATTTGAACGAATTGAGGCGGATGTGAGCTAGTCATGCTAAAAAATAGTGTTAGATTTTGTTTCATTTTCAGTGCCTTGCGCAGGCCATAACTACAAAAATTGCTCACTTTAATTAAACTAAACTTTTCTAGTAAAGGAGCTGCAGGGTGATCTTTGGCTATATTTGATACTGCTCGTACCTTTTTAGTCGCACTAGCTTTTCAATAATTTATTGAAGCAGTGGTGGCCGATATTAGAAAACACCATGAAATTTCCGATAAAAGAGTGAATGGTAAATTAGAAGTCTTGAACGGATGACAAGATACAACATACCAATTGTTCGCGCTAATTTGGATAGTACGAGATCTATGTGTGCTTACAAAAGCATATGTTCACTGAGTCGTCGATACCTTTTGCTCAATGCGGGACCTGAAGGATTATCCTTACAATGCCACCAAAGCCTCACAGGTTAGAAACAAGACGGCCAAGGGTACCCAGTTCTTATCTGGATTCCTTATTTTTATCAATATCTGTTTTCTCGACCGGGAGCACTTTTTGTCAAAAGCATTAACAAGCTCACCGTTAGCCGCTCTACATTTTTTCGCCAGCATTGTGTCCCATTCTAAAAAATTCAGGGGGCACTTTGACTGTCTAAAGTGCGTAGAGGCGAAAGCGTTTTCCGCACCACTTTCAGTGCTTCTGTGGCACTGGTGGCGTCACATGTAATTGAGTACTAATTATTAAGTGATGACAAATCACTAATTAATGGTTAATTACTGATTAATGCCTTAATACTAATTAACTGCTAATTAAGCTAAAGCTTGGCCTTTAGGAGTGGAACGCGACAGCGTGTTGTAGCGCTGCCAGGGAGTCCACGGAACGCCACCACCCGTTCGGCGCGATGCCTTGCCGTTTCAACGCAACGGTTTTTGAGGAAAGGAAATGGCGCAGTAAATCTCTGTCATCTCGGTGGCCACCTGAACCGCACGTAGAGGAACGGAGGAAGTGGGAGTGAAAGAAGAAAGACGAAGATGGCCCGTAATGAAGAAAATGAAAATTGTATTTGAGGAAAGAAAATTACGCAGTAACTGCTCCACATATCTCGGTGGACACCCGTCAAAATTCAGGGGGGGGGGGGTGCACTTTTTTGACCTAAAGTGGGGTCACTGATGTGTGGTTAAGATGTTAAGCTTCGCCTCTAAGAGTGGAACGCGAGAGCGTCTTGCAACGCTGCCAGGGAGTCCATAGAGAGAGAGAGAGAAAACTTTTATTGCTCTTTCAAGAGATTCGCGGAGATGAAGACTTCTTGGTCGTCCTGCTTGGGCGCTGGCGACTTGAGTCTTCGAGCAAGGGTGGGCCCTCAGTCCAGGGCTCCACTGAGTCGTGCCGCTTCAACAGCGTGCTGTACCAAGGCCCTCTGGACCTCGAGCTCGCTGCTGGAGAGACAGCTCTCCCATTGCTCCTCACTCGGTGGTTGATAATTGTGGAATGCTATGTTTCTTTCGCACTCCCAGGTAATGTGATACAGTGTAGGTGTACCGCCGCACCAGGGACAGTCTGATCTGAATTGCGTGCCATCGCCCATTCGGTTCTACGCCTCGCTCGTCGGTAAATTTGTTTTTGAGGAAAGGAAATGTATTTCTCTCTCATATCTCGGTGGACACCTAAACCTCGCCGGAAGGGAAGGGAGAAGGATGGCAGTGAGCGAAGGCACCGTATTCACTAGACGTGCCTTTGTTCATTCCAAACCATCGAGCTGGCATGGCGGAGTGGATAACATGCTCGTCTCGCACTCCGAAGACCGGGGTTCGATTCCCGAGCTCGACCAATTTCTTACTAGGTTTTATTTATTTATATGGCCTGACTAGAGAAGTTAATTTGGCTAATTGGGTAATTAAGCAATTAACTAAGCTCAGTCCCACTTACTTGGAGCATCACTATATGGTCCCTTCAATTGGTTGCATGGTTACTAGCCAAAGTACAATTGGCCCCGTTTGAAATTGGCGCACTGTGACGTCACGACCGTTTCGACCAACTGAAAAGCGTGACATTCTCTGTCGACAACTGCTGCTTACAACAATGAGACATTAAAGGCTTACGCCTTAAAACTGAAATGAGAGATCAACCCGCTTTTCCTCTAGCTGATAACTATAGGTGTTAGGGGCTGAAGAGACTCTCACAGAAAACAAGATAAAAATGTCAGTGCTTTCTAATGCTGTCAATATGAGCACGAGTAAGGCGTGGAGCAGGCCTGCCAGACCTGGTGCCGACGATATCTGCTCTGAGCTATCCATTGTGCAAATGAAAGGTAGACTCCGTTGATTGCCGATGAAGTCCCACAACCTCAATCCCCCTTTGTATATTTAGGGCACCCAATATCGGTTTTTCGTATGTCAGCGATATCATCCCTAATCAATAGAAATATTTAACCCACAGCCTGCCACTTTCATTGCCTTGCAGATCAGTCCATTGCATCAAAGTAGTCATGTCTGCGTTGATGAAGTCTCTTATGGCCACATTTATCTATGTGCACATGAAGAAAACCTCAGAAGGATAGAGGCGGCTGGCCACCGCTTCCTGGAAGTCGATGAATAGTTTCAAAGCTGTCATAAAGGGCTGAATATTTCTAACTGCCTTCGAGGGGCCTCAATGTAGCCGCGGCGTTCTCAGAATTAACATATTCGATGCCCTTCACTTCAACAGTGCTGAGGAGACAATAAGATTTTAGGTTGTTAAGTGCATCGGGAAGAGCTGCAATCTGCAAAGTTTTTGCCGAAGTGAGGCTGTCAGCTTTTTTCAGTGCTTTCTCCGTGCAGAATATTCCATGCTGTGCGCCACGAAGGCAGGTTGCATTTCGTTATGTTTAACTGAGTTCATTCATCGATACGATGTATACTATCCGGTGCTGTAATCAATCGCGAAGGCTTTTCATTTGATCTAAAAACCTTACGTGAAAAAATGCCAAGCAGCTAAGGGTAGGAGCGACGAAAAGGGCAACACACAGCAAGCGTGACGGAACAGGTCATTGGCAGATTGAATTGAATTGAATTGAATTTATTTCCGTTTGAAACAACGGAGGGGGCTCGAACAAAAAGTGAATCAAGTCCACTTGATTACGTTCGAGCCCCCTTTACATGGCATTTGGTGAGGACAAAATTTTAGTATGACAACAGATACATATACAGATTGCAGAATAGAACAAAAAAATGTTAGTTATGCACAGAAAATCTTACAAAATAATTTACACAATACAAATATTCAATTCTAAGTGCAAGGTTCATAGAAATAAGTACGTATAAAAATAATATAAAAATAATATGGGAGAACAAGGCAAAAGAAGTACTAATTACACAGAACAAGCTCGACAAAACAATTCGCACAGTGAAATTATACAATTGTAGATAGAATATGTACAAAGCAAGTTAGGAAATAAAATAACGATGGAAGTATTTATTGCACCGCAGCAGAAACCTAATACAATGAGGCAATGAGAATGATGACATGAGTTAAAAGTGGACAGTGTTGTTTGTGAAAGTGTTAATGCATTCAGCGGCTTGATTATATTTTTGTAAGGAAGGCCTTTACCTTGGAAATGTTAGTGCGGTTGATGTCAATTTGATTGTAGTGAAGTGTGTTTAGTAAAGTTGGAAGTGAGTGGCGCAGCATTTGTTGCCCTAGCTTTGTCCCGGAAAAAGGAATTTCCCAAGGCTGTGAAAATCGCAAGTCACGGCAACTTGTTGACTTGCTTATTTGTGCTATTGCATTAAATTCTTGCTGGTTATTTCGGGGTTGTTGTTTGTATTTTTTTGCCAATATCTGTGAGTATAAGGAATGCACACTTGTTATTTTAAGCTGAGTAAAATATTCTTCTGTATGTTCTTGTGGATCGGCCCCTACAATATGACGAACGGACTTTTTCTGCAGTATATGTATGCGATTTAGATTAGTTGAGGTTGTTCTACCCCATACAAGAAAGCAGTAGTTTATATGAGAACATATTAATGCATTGTATATGTGTAGTTTCACGGCTTGCGGTAAGAACGAGTGAAATTTTGCCAAAATTCCAACTGATTTAGACATCTTTGTTAAAATATAATTGACATGGTTGTCCCATGACATGTTTTTGTGCAGATATACTCCTAATGTTTTAATTGTGTCTACTACTTGTATTGCCTCTAATCCTAATGTAATATCAAAAGTGTGCGGTATCTGAAACTGCCTGGGCGAAAAAAATGACGGCTTTTTTTTTTAGCATTAATTTCAAGGGAGTTCTCAGTGCTCCACTCATGAAGATCACGCATGACGTTGTTTATTTCAGCCTCTAGCAGTTGCAAGTTACTGTTGCGAAATAATAGGGTGGTGTCGTCTGCATATCATATGAAATGAGCAAGCGGGCTAATTCTAGTGATGTCATTCACGTAAAGGTTGAACAAGAGAGGCCCAAGAATGCTTCCCTGGGGTACGCCAGTATTAATTGGTCTGCGCGATGACAGGCTGTCATTTATTGAAACGCTTTCTGTTCTTAAGATGTTCTTAAAGAAGCCTTAGTGCCGAAATATTTTAGGTATGTTGATGAATTTGTAATTCTTAAAAAAAATAACATGTTCCTTCATCTTACACACAAACAGTGGAAACAGTTTTATCTCGTTTTGAACTACTTGAAAAAGGTTTGGACTTCACCCAGGAGCCATGCCCAAGGCAATACATTGCAGTTTCCAGAAATTAGCAATACTCTTTTGCTGAACGCTTTCCCCTCGAGCGCAAAACAAATTATTGCCCTATGATTCTTCCCACTCCAAGACTAAAGCGCGCCATTGCTCAGATGTGCCTGGAAGCGTCGCTGAAAAAACATTTTGCCGTAACGCGGGGGAACGCTTTCAAACCCAGGTTCAAAAGTTGGAACAGGCAGGCTTTTCAACATCGATCATAAGCACAGTAGGAGAAGGTTCACTGAAAAAACTGAAGAAAGGATCTAATAAAGAAAGGCAATCGAGATGAGGTGACCAAACGCAAAGGTGGACCTGATGTCATCCCGTACACCCATAGGGTGGCGCACAATTTGAAGCATGTGGCAACAAAATACAAGTTCCTGTTTTTACGCCCTTCTATCCCCCCCCCCTCCCCCTAAAAAAAACTAGCTGCCTTGTGCGCTAAAACCGATCCCAAAAAGGCAAACAAAACTGAATGTAAAAAGAGACACGCAGCTCCGTTTGTTATATATGTCGTGGGAGTCGTCTATCAGACTCCACTCACGTGAGGAAACAAGTACATCGGCCAAACCGGCCGTAGTATTAATAACCGATTAGCAGAACATAATCGCTATTTACAAAAGGTACTGGTTCACATTTGCCTCATCATTGTAAAGCCTGCTGTGAAAAAAGATGTAGTGGCCAGCAACGCTGAAACAAACGAAGGTTTTAAACAGAAGTAAGGATCAGACGCCCGTGAACTGCTGGAGGCTTTCGATATCAAAACCAACTGTAGCCATTGTGTTAGTACCCAATCAATTGCCATATATAAGAATGAAACTGCTTTTTTAGATACACGGGGGTGAGACACCTGTGTGGCTCGCCTATCTCATTTTCCAATGTTTGTAGAACCCTACCGCGCATGTGTGGTTCTTACTATCCCTCTTGTTTGTTTGCATTATATTCATTCGCATTCGCGGTGAACAAACAGTTGGAAGTTGTAAAGCTGAGATCTGGGCGAGATGGTACGCATTCATACTGGTGAACAGCGCAAAAAAGACGGGACAACGATACGACAAGCGCTGACTATCAACTGTTCACCAGTATAGTTGGAAGTTGTGCCTGTCGCATCCCGCTTGCTGTGTGTTGTCCTTTTTCGGTGCAACAACACTTTTTCTGGAAATATGCACCAACTAGCCCCCCAACAAATATTACTCCGCCAAAGACTTCCACGAAAAGAGGGTCAGTCGGAATGTGTGGCTGAAGACGGTCATTAGAGTATCCCAGCGGTGGACAGAGCGATAAACTGGGCTAGTTGGTAGGAATTCATACTGCAAACTGCGCAAGAAACGTAGATTGATAGTCTGCGCCCTTGTGGTGCCTTCTCGTTCTGTGTCTTCGTTTTTTGCGCAGTTTTCAGTATGGACAGAGCGACAAACATCCGGCCTGAAGAATGTCTTTGCACACTATTGAATATGCAGGATATGCCGATGTGCCCTGTAGTTAGTTCACGAACTAGTTTGGCGAGCAGAGTGCAGCGATAATGCTCCGTGACGATAAGCAACAGGTCCACCCGACCTGTCTACATATTGCCTTGGTTTAAGGCATCGCTCTGGAACACGAACTTTCTTAGCAATGAATAAAAATGGTCGCCGCGGAGATGGTCGATAAAGTGACTCAGAGACAGATCACGAAACTTGTCTTCTCCGGTTTGGAGAATGTTCATTATAGACAAAATGCAGTTATCCCCATCAGGATCGGGAAATGGAGGAGGGCCGACAGGATGTCGAGGCAAGCAGTCGCCGCAATGCATAGTCGGTCTGGATTTTAGCCAACCGTAAATGTGTACTCATGCAGTTGCAAGACCCAGCGACCCAGACGACGTGCGCAGTCTTGAAAGAACACATAGAATGAAAGGCGTCATGCTCCGTACTGACGGTGAAACTGTAAAACATATAAGGTTGGGATTTCCGCAGCGTCCAAATCACACCGACGCGCTTGTCCTTAGTGCCTGAATGTGGTAGCAGACGACGGGTGTTTGTAATTGCATGGTGTTCCAGAACAAGTATAGTGCCGTGGAACCGTCGCCATACTTGCGATAGTTAAAAATAGTTTCAAAAAAGGTTACAACGTCCAAGCACACGTGGAACATGGCGGCCGTAAGAACTGCTGTGAATGCGCGAACATAGACATTGCCGCTTTATTGTCAAACTCTAAAGTAGTAAAAAAAACGACAAAACTTCCGACGATTACGTTACTTCCTAAAGCGAAATTTGAGCGCAGCCCATCAGCTGTTTCAGCTTGAGGCAAAGTATTCGATGGCGGCGACGGTTCTGCTTCGGCGGCACGCAACTCTGGATTCTGGCGGCGACGGCACTTGGGCTCTGCTCTGCACTCCAGAGGAGGCGAGAGCGAATCCCAGTACTGTGGCGCCGTATGCTTGGGCTCTCCCTCCCCCTCCCCCCCCCCCCCCAGCTCACCCGTAACATGGACACCGACATGCACGAAAACACACGACAAGCGCTGGCTCGGGCTCTCTAGAGACAACACGGCTCCCGACCTGGTGTATATCATGTAGACTTAGCAGGGCCATCGCCCACAGGATTTTACACTGCCGCTGTTGTTCACCAGGAAATGCAAGTTGATGGACTCTCCTGTCGAGCCCCGAATTCAATGCGAGCCGAGGAAGTAGCGATAGCGCGTGCTGCCGCCCACGCCAATTCGAGAATCATCATCACGGACTCCCAAAAAACATGTGATCATTACTTGGCAGGGGAGATCTCCCTCTTAGCTGTTTGTATTCTAAGACAGACTGCCACTGATCCATCACCGTAAGGAATCATTTGGGCTCCTGGCCACCAGGGCTTACGAGGTAATGAGGCTGCTGACGCGGATGCCTGGCCGCTTACACACCGGGATTCTCCTCCCAGCTCTTCTGGCTCGGAGACTAACCAGCCACTGCTGCGATTCAGGGAAATAATAACGAATTATAGCGACAACCACCGCCTTTTCCCGGCCCCTCCAAAGGGGCTGAGTAAGACGGAGGAGTGAACTTTAAGGCGCCTGCAGACAGAACTCTACTCTGTCCTGCAATCATAAACCATTACGATCCTAACACGGATGGGCGAGGCCCCCACTGTGGGGAGACCTCTGAAACCTTCCACATAGTGTGGACATGTACTCAAAATCCCCACTTCTCCCTCTCTCCTACCCCTTCCAGAGAGGCATGGGAGGCTGCCCTCCTCAACTGCTCCTCGCTTGAGTCTCAAACGGCTCTGATGAAACGGGCGAGAGACGGGGCCTAGTCATGCGTTGTCCCGGACTAGGGACGCCGACCATGTAGCGGGGCCACTCTGTGTCACCCAAACTCTATTTCACCAAATAAAGGTTTTCACCACCACCACCGGTTGCCTCGGTCATGGCTCAGAAAGAACTGTTGTTGTTGCTGCAAGTGACAGAAGGATGAAAAGGGAAGTGTACGGCTTGCCTACTTGCTCGATAGCAATTAAGTTATCTGGAGGTCGCAGAAGATGCCGCCAGGAGCAACCAGAGCAGCGCGCTGCCACTGCTGCGAAGCTGGTTTTCATGGGAAAACGGAGACGGTGACGCCGCGAAACGCAGGAACGAGCGCCAAAGAGCTGCGCTGTAAAATATCAGAGAAAACCGGCACGAAACAAGAGGTAATTGCCGCGGAACCAACTGAATATAAAAAGCACCAAGAGAAAATTTGGGGAAAACAAATTAAGAAGAGAGAGAGAGAGGGAAAGGCAGTGATGTTAACCAGAAAGGATTCCGGTTGGCTACCCTGCACAGGGGAAGGGGATGAGGGGAATTAAAGAGAAATTAAGAAGAAAGGCACAAATGATCCCCGTGCAGTGGTCATTTTTAGGGCAGAGAGGCCACAAAAAGGTTAAGTATTAAGAAGGAGGAAAAAGAAACCTGGTGCGTCGAGCATGCACAAGAATTTAGGCATGGTCGCAGATGGCCAGGGGGAGGGATCTTGCGAGAATTTGTTGGAAGGAGGAAAAGACGGCGAAAGAGAACAAGACTAAAATAAACAGGAGATAAATGGGCTTCAGAAAGCAAAAGAGGGGAACTAGTAATGTGAACCGAGCTAACTGAAAAAAATAAGGGACAAAAGAGAAGGTCAAGAAAGTGAATTTAAAAATAGCAGAAGCGTAAAACGTGGAAATATAACCGCTAGGAGAAAAATAAAATAAGATTACAAAAATAAAACAAGAAATAATAAAAATACAAGAAAAAAAACAAAAAATAACTGCGGTTTAACTACCGCTTAGCTGGTTATGTTTGGTTTAATGGGGTGTAACGTCCCAAATCGACTCAGGCTGTGACAGCCACCGTAGTGGCGGGCTGCGGAAACTTCCACCCCCTGGGTTTCTTTAACATGCACTGACATCGCACAGAACATGGGCCTCTAGAATTTGTCAATTGTTGTAAACAGTTTTTTTTTTTTTCAGAGGAAAGGAAATGGCAGAGTATCTGTCTCCCGTATCTCGGCGGATACCTGAACCACGCCATAAGGGAAGGGAAGAAAGTCAGAGTGAATGAAAAAAGAGAGAAAGAGGTGCCGTAGTGGAGGTCTCCGAGATAATTTCGACCACCTGGTGATCTTTAACGTGCACTGACATAGGACAGCACACGGGCGCCTTTTGGGTTCCACCGCTATCGAAACGCGGCCGCCAGGATCGATGGCCCCGGTCGGGGATCCCTCGGCTCCGGCGGCTCCAAATCAAGTCACCGGATACGACCCGCAGTCCTTGCGGATCGTAACAATGGATACCAATCAATCCGAGGATAAGACTCAAGACGAAGATCCTCTGCCAACCGAGGATGATTACCTTCAAGATATGGTCCGCGTCTGGCGCGGAAAAAAGAACGCGGCGGCGGCATCGAGGAACGCTGGTTCAGGTGCCGCCCAGCAACAGGCGCCTGCTAGCTCTGCGCATACGCAGGGCGGGTGTGCGCTCAACGCTGCCTCGAAGAGCTCCAAGCAACTCCGGTGGCGGCCGCAGAACACGCCGCGCATCGAAAAAGACGACATCGCCGTGGTGCTGGAACTGCGAACACAGTCGACTTCAAGGCAACTTTTGGTCCTGGATAAGCCGGCGCTGCAATCCACAGCATCCAACAATACGTGCAGATAAACCAAGCAAAATCAGGTCTAGGAACAATAAAATACGGGGTCCCACAAGGCTCCATCTTAGGGCCCTTACTGTTCTTGTTTTATATTAATGACATTATCGATATTCCACTTACGCCAGATATAATCCTGTATGCAGACGATACTAATGTATTTTTTTCTGGAACAGACTTAGAAATGCTTGAAAGGCAAACAAACAGCTGGCTAAGCAACCTATCACAATGGCTTAACATTAATCAATTAGCCTTGAACACTAATAAAACAAAGTACATTATTTTCCGTCCCAGAAATAAAGCCATCAGTAGAGAACCTATTATACAATTTCGTGGGGAACACCTAAAACGAGTAAACTCTCACAAACTTCTGGGGGTTATTTTTCAAGAAAATCTGAGCTGGTCTTTGCACATAGAAAAAATAGGAAAAGATATTTCCAGATCAATCGGAATTATCTTTAAAGTAAAGAACTTACTACCAATGTGGTTAAAAAAACAGTTGTATTATAGTCTAGTTTTTTCTCGTTTGCAATATTGTATTCTTGTCTGGGGAACTACGACAAAAACAAACATGGAAAACCTGCTTATACTACAAAAACGAGCCGTACGATTAATAGAAAACTCTCCATATAGAGCCCCCTCAGCCCCACTTTTCGCAAAACATCAGATATTAACTATCACGAATATCATGAACAAAAGAGTAGCTTTGAAAATATATGATCAAATAAAAATGGACCCGGCTGGGTTCTCGCAAACTTTCTTCTTTAGAGACCACGACCATAACCTTCGGCATATTACCTGTAGAAAAGAACTAGTGCGTACGAACTACGGTACACAAACGCTAAAGTATCGAATCGCTGATCTTCTAAATAAGTACCCGGGTATTATAGAAATCATTCACGACAGTCGTTCCATGAAAGCATTTAGCAAAAAGCTAACCCATTTCTTTTTGTGACATAGCAATGGCTTACTTTTTCTGCACATATCTGCCCTATAAAAAAAAAAATCCATGTTCTATTAGAAAAGAAAACCTTACTTTGGCCGGCTTAGTTAAGCTCTTCATGCCTTTTGTTATGTTCAGGGACATCGATATTTGTATTTTATGTGCAATTCTGTGTAACAATGTTGACTGACGAATATACTTTTTGCAGCATTTCTTAATTGTGTGCCTTAAGTGAATATGTGCTGTTTTTCTTGTTTCTTCTTTTTTGTTTTCGTGTATAATGTTATATGCAATGTCTCTTTGGTGTTACGGTCTGTTTTCTTTGGTTAAACCTGCCCACTGCTCAGTTGTAGAGTGTAAAGGGGGCGGACGCTTCGTCAGGCAACTTTTGATTGCCTTTTTGTTCGCCTCCTCGGCAACCAAGTGTTGTTGAAATAAATCTGATCTGAATCTGAATCTGAATCCTCGGGGACGACGCAAACGCGGGACTTGCGGTATGTCCCGTTTGGAACTAAAACGTGCTAGTATGCGCACTGAAGTTAGTTGACGCCACGTAGAAACTACTACGGGATATTGTGCTGCCGGTAGGGGAACGCGAGCTACCGTTTCGGGGACACCCTAAACTCTCCGGTGCGTTCTGTCGCGGCGTCGTGACTGTTTCGCCAGACGAAACGTCTGAAAGCGTTGAACAAAAACTCAGTGCGGAACCAAATGTGGTGTCTGTGCGCAACCTGAGGGGAACCCCGGTTGCGGTGATTACCTTCGCGGGGACCAAGGTGCCACGGACGGTGTTGTACAGCCACGAACGGGTCACTGTTCGCCTGTACAAGAAGACAGTGCCTGCATGCGAGCGCTGTGGCACAGTGGGCCATCGGGCCGATGCGTGCCTTCGACCGCAGCCGGGGCGCTGCAAACGCTGCGGGGTCGAGGTTCCTGGTGCCACTCCTCACGGCCCGGCGGAGCATGACTGTGTTCCGAGCTGCCTCATCTGCGGAGGCGGCCACCCAACCGGAGCTCCTGGCTGTGCCGGGCAGTTCCGGAAAGCCATCAAACCGAGTCCCCATCCGGATCCAAGCCGAAGACCAAGACTGAGCCCAAGCAGGCTCCTCCGCTAAAGGCCAAGAAAGCGCCAGTTGCTAACGAACCCAAGGCCCAAACCGGGCCATCGAAACCCGTCAAGTCCGGGACCCAGGCAGTGGCCCCGGTCCTCAACGCCAGGGACTTCCCGTCCTTGGCACCCGTCCAACCACAGGTGAACATTTGGAGTAGGGCAGTCTCCTGGCCCCCTACCCGTCCCTCCCCTGCCGAAACCGCCCTACAGCAGCAAGTAGAGAAGCTCAGGCGCCAGAATCAAATTTTAGTGCGCAAAATTCAAGAATTAGAGGCGAAACAGACCGGGTCATCCGAACCAATGCAGGAAGCTGAGCCAGATGACGAGGATGACGGATCATCCGTAACATCTTGCCTTACTAGCGTCTCGCGGAAGACCGGAGACACGGTAGTTGGATCAGTTTCCACTGCTGGTCGCATCAGCGGCCTCGAGGCACTGCAGCGCCAAACAGAGCAACTGCAGGAGCAAGTGGCGGCCCTCCCGAATCAAGTGGACACGGCGGCACCGTCGTGACTATGTCACCCAACGTACTGTTGTATGTGCAGGTGTTCTTCGCGAGCATCAACGTCGTTTTTGGAGGAACAACAGCTATCTGGGACGATGGTCGCTGTCGGCTTCGCAGCAGCGTCAACGCTTCTCCGGGCTTCCGCACGGACAGCGATTACACCGGACCGTTCATGGAAAACCGCACCACGCTGCCGCCGCCGCCGCCGCCGCCGCCGCCGCACGTGGATGCCGCCTACTGCGCACACATCTCGAGCACGATGACAACGGGAACCGCCCACAGCAAGGCTCGGCTGCTGCCTATAAATGAGAGCTCGACGACGACCAGCTTCAGTGGACACGGCGGCACCGTCGTGACTATGTCACCCAACGTACCGTTGTATGTGCAGGTCAGTCATTCGAAATATGGCTTCTATAGCGACGACCTCTGTCTTATAGTGTTGCCGTGTCCACACCTTGTGCTACACTGCTTTTTGGAGTGTTTCTCGTTGGCGGTTTTGTTATTGAAATTATCCGGCGATGTAGAGGAAAATCCCGGTCCAGTGACAGAAGAAATGTTCGCGGAACTAATCCAGAACCAAAAGGAGATTCTGTCAAAACTCACTGAGGTCCAGGTTAATCAGGCTTCCTCTGAAACAAGAATGCTTGAAATGCAAGGTCGCCTTCTTGCAACTGAAAGGAAACTAGAAACCCTGGATGATACTCAGAGCAGGCTCGCACACATTGAAACGGTTGTTGACAAGTGGGATGATGATATGTCACGCCTTGCTAAACAGGTTGATGAACTAGATAATCGTTCTCGAAGAAATAATTTGATTATTAGAGGTGTAATTGAAGACGAAAATGAAAACGAAGTGACATTGATGAAGAAAGTGACCGAAGAAATTTGTAGCGATATCCTTAGGGTGAATGTATGTTTCATTGAAAGAATCCGCAGGCTTGGCAGGTATTCACCCGAAGGAAATCGCCCGATTATCTTCAGAGTTGGGGACTATAGGGACAAAGTAAAAATTTTGAGTAATTGTACTAAACTTAAAGATTCAGGAATAAGCATTAGTGAAGATTACTCCAAACGAGTAGTGGAAATTAGGAAAAAGCTTTGGGATTCAAGTGCAGAAGAAAGAAAAGATGGCCGTAAGGGCAAACTTATCTTTGATAAACTAAAACTGAACAACGTGCTGTATGGCTGGAACGAAGTTAAGAATGAGAGATACAGAATTGCCAGCACCACCGGAAGTGGCAACAAGTGACACGATCAAAGCAAGCAGAATGAGTTTAAGATAGTGAATATAAATGCGCGGAGCATATTAAACAAATCCGACTCACTGGAAGTAATAGCTATGAAACATGAACCTGACGTTATTGTTATAACGGAGACATGGTTACATAAGAATATAAAGGACGCCGAGTTCGTGCCAGCTGGATATAAAGCATTCAGAAAGGACCGAGCAGGAAGAGGTGGTGGCGTAGCCATACTGGTCAAGCAAAATGTTTTGTGTACTGTCCTGCATCAATCGGGCGATAATGAAGCGGTATGGATCAAAACTAAGGTTACCGATCGAACCGCTTATATTGGAGCGGTATATAGACCACCAAATTCCTCACTTGACGTAATTACCAATATAAGGGAATTTATGGAAAGAAATATTAGAGGAGGAGAAGGAGTAATTCTCCTAGGCGATTTTAATTTACCGGGAATTAATTGGAGCTCCTACGCACCCGGGGAGATGGATGTGGCAAGCTGTGAACAACTTTTGGACTTGGTATTTTGTTATGATTTAGTACAAATAGTAACCGAATTCACAAGACTGTGTGATACAACATCATCTATTCTTGATTTAATTTTTGTGTCTCATGGCTTAATAAGGCACTTGAGAGATTGTCATGTTGAGGACGGATTATCAGATCATAAAATGGCAATAGCTTCATTCAATATGTCACCATCTGTCTCATCATCTGAACCAATAAGAGAGGTTTTGAATTTTCAGATCGCGGATGATGTCAGTGTGCTAGATTATCTTGAATCTTCTTTCGATGAATTCATGTACCTCTACCACTCAGAAATGAGCACTGATGCTTTGTGGAGTTTCTTTTCCAATGCCGTGACCCATTGTATCGAGCACTTTATACCAAAGAATAAAAAGAAGAGCAGGCGCAGGAATCCATGGATTAACAGAGAAATTATCCATTCGAAAAGGAAAATTCAGCGGAAACGAAGAGCATGTTCCCAAAATTGCAATGTGGGTGACACAGCCTGTATTCGCCGCATGAGACATGACTTGAAACACCAAATTAGAGAATCAAAAAACCGTTTTTTTTAATGTTACACTGAGGAAGTTTCTTTGCGAGGCACCGGCGAAATTTTGGAGGTATGTTAATCCACCAACCAAGCAACACTGTTCAAATGCTGAGGTTAACACTCAGGAAAGCACTGAACAATTCAACCTTCAGTTTTCCTCTGTTTTTACGAAGGATGATGGCACGTTGCCAGGCCATTATGACTTCTCTACCCGTCCTCCCATTTCAGATATTGTGATAACCGAAGAAGGTGTTCTGAACCTGTTACTCAATATTAACACAAAAAAAAGCCCCGGACCAGATGGTATACCTAATGAATTTTTAGTCAGATATGCTGAGTGGGTGTCTAAGTTCCTTACGAAAATATTTATTTCCTCTGTTAGCAATGGTTACTTCCCTTCCGCATGGAAACTAGCCAGAATAGTGCCAATCCATAAAACCGGCAACACTTCATACTTTAGCAATTACAGACCAATTTCTCTCACAAGTACGTGTTCTAAGCTACTAGAACATATCATGACCAAACACTTATCGAACTATTTAGAAACGTATAACTTGTTATCACCACTGCAGCATGGTTTCCGTAAAGGTTTGTCTACGATTACACAGTTAGTTGAGCTAGTTCATGATATTTCACAAACGATTAATTCCCGCGAACAGATGGACTTAATTTACCTAGATTTCGCCAAAGCTTTTGATAAAGTTTCCCACCCTAAACTTCTACTTAAAATCAATATTATGTTTAAAAATCCCAAGCTAACAACATGGTTTACTTCGTATTTAGAGTGCCGCCACCAGTACGTTGAAATAGACGGACATACATCCAGCTTATTACCGGTCTTATCTGGTGTACCACAGGGCAGTGTCCTTGGACCGCTTTTATTTCTTATTTTTATTAATGACTTGCCAAGCCTTGTTTCTGTCCCCATAAGATTATTCGCCGACGATTGTGTCATTTACAATAGAATAAATTCTCCCAGTGATCAAATGAACATACAACATAGCCTAGACAATATTACTAAATGGTGCGATGACTGGCAAATGACCATTAATCCCTCGAAATCTGTTTGTATGTCTACCACTAGGAAAAAAACTACCTTAGAATTTCCTTACCGTATTCGTGATAATGTGCTCGGAAGGGTAGATGAACACAAGTATTTGGGACTAATATTTACTAGCGACTTTAGATGGAATAGGCACGTAGAGGAAACATGCAATAAGGCCAATAAAGTGCTGTGGAGTCTGAGGCGCAACTTACATAGTACAACTCCTGAAATTAAAAACTTGGCTTATAGAACACTGGTCAGACCTATAATTGAATACGCAAAAATTGTCTGGGATCCTCACACGCAAAAAAACTGTAACAAACTAGAAAGGATTCAGAGGTTAGCCTCTCGATTCATATTTAATAAATATCTCCGAGTTCACTCCCCCTCAGAGCTGTGTCACCTTGCAGACCTTCCCAAGTTAGAATTAAGGACCAAATTCGACAGGCTCAAGTTTCTATTCCTTATTATCAGTAACGCAATTAAAATCAATAGGACCGATTATTTCGACATTCGTTCTAATGAATCATCTAGACATCGCCATAGCATGTATATTCCGCCTCCAGTAACTCGTAACGATGCATTTAAATATAGTTTCTTTCCCAGAGCAATAAAAGAATGCAACATGCTTCCCGATTCCGTAGTTCAATCTTCTTCGCTCAGTGCATTTTTGGTTAATTTAGACTCTTTTATTTATTCCGGGAGCGCGGTGTGCTAATATGACGGAGTTAAGTCCGTGTATTGTGTTTCGTGTCTTTATATAGTGTTTTACTGTGTAGATGCTCTTGAGTGTGCGTGATTATGTTTTTTGTTGCTCTCTTCTACAATGTAATAGGGCACTGTGTATACTTTTCTCGTCCTCTTTAATGACTTGTTACGTGTACAATGCGCTTGATGACAGATTTGTTGGTATTTTTGCTGTCTTTTTTTTCCTACCACTCCTGTAATGACCCTTCAAAGGGTTAACAGTATCAATAAACAAACAAACAAACAACAAACAAACAAATCATGCCAGCAGTCCGCGAGTCCTTCCAGGACATGTTCAAGGCGGCTTTAACGCAAGCACTTCCCGACCTTATGGCTCAGATCACTGACTCCGTCCTTAAAGCCGTGCAGCCCAGGGTCAGCACCCAAATTAAGAACTCCACTAGCTGCGAATCCCCTCACCTCAAACATAAGACAGCCTCCCGCCAGGCAGCGGACGAACACGGTTCAGGCTCGGCAGCCGGAGGGTCGGTGCGTCCCCCCCTTGGGGTTGCGCCGGCTCCCGGCCAGAGCTAGTCCGCTCCCCCGTAAATAAATACAACAACATGGCTAGCAGATCTAACAGGAATGCTAAAAACCTTGGAAAATTCCAGATCATCCAAAGGAACTGCTGGGGTTTCAGAGCTTGGAAAAAACGGTCACACCTCCAGCGCTACCTGCAGTCCCTAGGTGACATGCCGGCGTTCATTGCCCTGTAGGAGCCCGGCTTAGACGCTAAATTCTCTGGCTACAGCACCTTTCAGGGGGGCCCCTCTACGTGCATCCTTGTGAATAAGGCTTACATCGTGGTTCAGGTTGATTTAGACTTTAGCACCGAGCAAGAATATACAATGGTCCGGGTACTGCCTCTCAGACGCCGCGACCCGTCAATACATATCCTCAACATATACAGCCCTCCGCATAAGCCGCGCGTAAATTTCAATGAAATCTTCCTTCGCGAGATCGAAATGACAGCCTTGGCTGCCTAAATGGCCTTCAGTGATCGTTAAAGACTTCAATGCTCCCAGCCTTCACTGGGGCTACCACTTCGAAAAGGCAAGAGGACGTAAGCTGGCGGAGCTCATCTCCACCCTCAGCCTCAAGTTTCTCACGGACCCGCTGTATCCCACCCGAGTGGGGAATTCGGTAACCCGCGACACGTGTCCTGGCCTTTCTCTCGTTAAAAATGCTACAGCGGGTGCCTGGGAGAACTTAGGATATCATCTAGGGAGCGATCACTTCTTTTTCCGAATTACACTCGTGGCAAAGGCAGCGCGCAAAAATGGGGTCAGGCCAAGCTGACCGATTGGCACAAATTCCGAAATAACACTATCCCTCCCGTACTATTTTCCGTCGGCTCCGCGGAGTGGGATATCCACATATACAACATTCAGAAACAACATGTCACAACACTACAAACCATCGAAGGGATCCCCGCAGTGGACACCCACCTTCTGCATTTGTGGGAGGCGCGCCGGAGCTTAACTAAACGGTGGAAAATGCAGAAAACTAATCGGAAACTACGCGCCCGCATAGCCAAACTCACAGAGCAGGCTGCAGCGTATGCTGCCAAACTCTCAGATTCAAATTGCATGGCACACTGCGACGCCGCAGCTCATCAGATGAGCTCGAAGGGGACGTGGCGTCTCTTTCGCAGTCTAATCGACCCCACCCAAAACGAGAGGGGAGACGCAAAAGCAGCTCCGGCAGGCTCTGCAAGTGTATCAAGGTACGACGGCCCAACTTGCGGACACTCTGTGCGACAGATATCTCGGTCCTACGGAGGACCCGACTGGGCATGAGTATATGTACTCTGGCAGGCCTAATGAAACACTCGATGCACCTTTTGAGTTGCACGACCTTTAGGCGGCCTTAGCAAAAATGCGCTGCGGTACGGCTCCGGGACGGGACCAAATAACAGTGAACCTGTTGGCGAACCTACCGGACTCACCTACCTCCATTTATTAGAATACAACAACCACATCTGGGGCGGGCGTCCACTCCCTCCCGAGTAGAAAACGTCAGTTGTGACGTTGATCCTTAAAACAGGTAAGGCCGTGAATACGGACAACCTGAGGCCCATATCACTAACCTCATGTGCGGGCAAGGTAATTAAGACGATAGTACGGGATCGCCTCTTTCCATACCTGGTGAGAAAGGGCTTCTTTGCAGTCACCATGTTCGGGTTTCGCCCCTACATGTGTGCACAGGACGTCCTCCTCCAGCTCCACAGCGGTGCATTACGACCCACAACTATGCAACACAATGACAAAGCTATCCTCGCCCTTGATCTCGAAGGGGCTTTCGACAATGTTAAACACGGAAGCATCCTGGCCAACTTGAGTTCTACCGACTGTGGGGCTAGGGCCTACGCGTATGTAAGAGATTTCTTGACACAGGCCTTTCTTCGGATTCAGGACTTGGAGTACGGCCCTTACATGATGGGAACACGCGGTACCCCTCAGGGAGCGGAGCTATCACCGCTCCTGTTCAACATAGCTATAATGCGCCTCCCAAGCCAACTGACTCGGGTAGAAGGAATTCAACACGTGTTATCTGCAGATGATATTACAATTTGGATCACTCAGAGGAGCTTTGGGGACATGGAGGACCACCTTCAGCAGGCCGCTTCCATAGTCGATGCGTATGCTATAGACTGTAGGCTCCAATGTGCTCCAGCGAAATCAGAGCTTCTGCATGTCAGAGCGAACCCGAAGGATAGGACAGCAATACACATCGCTCTGTCAGGAGGTCCTGTTAGAGAAGTGGAGGAGCTCCGTTTTCTGGGCCTTTTCATTCACCACAGACTCAGACCGGACTCCACTATTGTGAAACTCAAGAGAGTAGGCGAACAGGTAGGGCGCATGATCCGCCGCGTTTCCAACAAATGGGGTGGTCTGCGGGGCAGGGACGCGCTTCGGCTCGTGTATGCCTTCGTTACTAGCCGGATCCTCTACGCCGTACCTTATCTCCCCATTACTAAGCAATACGAGGCGCGAATAGACGCCATCATCCCCAGAAAAACTAAGCGAGCCCTAGATCTCCCGGTGGCTACCTCTAATGCCAATCTCAAGGCATCGGGGGTGCTGAACTCCTACCAGCAGCTGCGGGAGGCCCAGCCCGAGAACCAATACACCCGGCTCAGGCAGACGGCCACTGGGCGCCGCCTGCTAAACCGCTTACACATCCAACACGACTGCACTCCAGAGGAGGCAAGAGCGAATCCCAGTACTGTGGCGCCACCTGCTCTGGGTCTCCCCGCTCACCCGTAACATGGACACCGACGTGCACAAAAACACACGACAAGCGCGGGCTCGGGCTCTCTAGAGACAACACGGCTTCCGACCCGGTGTATATTATGTAGAAGCAGCAGGGCCATCGCCCACGGGATTTTACACGGCCGCTGTCGTTCACCAGGAAATGCAAGTTGATGGACTCTCAGTTCGATCCCCGAATTCAATGCGAGCCGAGGAAGTAGCGATAGCGCTTGCTGCCGCCCACGCCAATTCGAGAATCATCATCACGGACTCCCGAAAAGCATGTGATCATTACTTGGCAAGGGAGATCTCCCCCTTAGCTGCTTGTATTCTAAGACAGACTGCCACTGATCCATCACCGTAAAGAATCATTGGGCTCCTGGCCACCAGGGCTAACGAGGTAATGAGGCTGCTGACGCGGCTGCCCGCGCACTTACTCACCGGGCTCCTCATTCCAGCTCTTCTGGCTCGGAGACTAACCAGCCGCTGCTGCGATTCAGGGAAGTAATAACGCATTATAGCGACAACCACTGCCTTTTCCTGGCCCTTGCAAAGGGGCTGGGTAAGACGAAGGAGTGAACTTTAAGGCGCCTGCAGACAGGCACACTACTCTGTCCTGCAATCAAAAAAATATTACGATCCTAACACGGATGGGCGATGCCCGCACTGTGGGGAGACCTGTGATATCTTCCACATGATCTGGGCATGTACTCCAAATCCCCACCTCCCCTTCCCCTACACCTTCAAGAGAGGCATGGGAGACTGCCCTCCTCAACTGCTAATTCTTGAGTCCCAAGAGGCTCTGGTGAAACGGGCGAGAGATGGGACCTCGTCATGCGGTGTCCCGGACTAGGGACGCCGACTATGTTGCGGGGCCACTCTGTGGCTCCCGAACTCTTTCACCAAATAAAAGTTTTCATCACCACCACCAGGATCTAGGATTTAGTAAATTGGAGAATTGGTTTTCGGGAAAGGAAATGGCGCAGTATCTGTCTCACATATCTCGGCGGACACGTGAACCGCGCCGTAAGGGAAGACAGGAAGGTGAGAGTGAAAGAAGAAAGAGAGGAAGAGGTGCCGTATTGGAGGATCATTAACGTGCACTGATATCACACAGCACACGGGCGCCTCTTGCGTTTCGCCTCCATCGAAACGCGGCCGCCGGGTTCGAACCCGGGTACTCCGGCTCGGTAGACGAGCGCCTTACACTGAACCACCGCGGCGGGTCTCTAGGGATTCGCCTCCATCGAAATTCGACCGCCGCGCCCGGGTCGAACCCGCGTTAGAGAGCGAAAGCTACAGCGCATCGGGCAAGTGTACGGTGCTTGGCCTCTGTAACGTTGAGTGTGTTCGGGGCACTGGATAGGCAGCGCGTCCAGCCTGCCACCCTGGCGGGTCGCAGTTACTAGTTGAACGCGAGAGTTTGCTCACCCAATGAACGCTGCAACCTATTGCGGGAGTGCAGCGTGTCTGCCTAACGTTGTCGGCGCTTACGGATGCAGCCCACATTTCTCCATCACCACACAGTGTACACTGATCCAGGGAGCCAGCTATGCGCACTTCCTTTCCGTAAATTCAAATCATCGAAGTTTAAAGCATTGGCAACGCAAACGCCAACACAATGAACGCGGGAACGTATGCACTCATTCAGTGAAATGACGCAGGCCTGCAAAGCCGAGCGTCGGCTCTACCCCCACACCGTCCCTCGCTGGACAATTAGCATCAGACACTTTGGAGGCGGCTCCAAAGAAGCCGAAAGAGAGAAAAAAAAATTATTTACACAGGAATTCGGGGCACGCCCCAGGGTCCCCGCACAACCCCACTGCACTGAAGTGCTTATGTTCCGAAGGTCCATAAGACTGGCAGCACGGCCGGTGGAGATGGTCTGCACGGCCGTGCCCTCCGAGCGCACCAAGGTCTCCCAGTCCTCCCAGGTCTTGAGGTTCTCTAGGTCCCGCGGGGGAGGGTCCACCGGGCAGAGGGAAATGATGTGGAGAGACCTTGCTTTATTTACGCTCGCGCTATCGCCAAGTCCACTCAAACCCCTCCTGTACCCTCTGCCACCACCGCAACGTCACTGTCGACCATATTGTTTTCCTCTGCCCGGCGGATCCTCCCCCGCGGGGCATGGAGCACCTTACCACTTGGGAGGCTTGGGTGGTGGTGGTGGTGAAAACTTTTATTTCGAAAAATAGAGTTTGGGGGCCACAGAGTGGCCCCGCTACATGGTCGGCGCCCCTAGTCCGGAACATCGCATTATGAGGCTCCGTCTCGCGACCGGTTTTAGGACATTATTAACATATAAGTGACGCTACGGTGGAGCAATTGCCGGCAAAATCAGCAAGGCTAATTCCACTTGTACCTTAAAACAACTCAACTCGACTCAACTCGCGCTCGTTTCACCAGAGCCCTGTGGGACTCAAGTGAGGAGCAGTTGAGGAGGACAGTCTCCCATGCCTCTGGGAAAGGGGTAGGAGAACGGGGGGGGGGGGGTATTTTTAGTACATGCCCACACCATGTGGAAGGTATCACAGGTCTCCCAACAGTGCGATCATCGCCCATCCGTGTTAGGATCGTAATATTTTATGTTTGCAGGGCAGAGTGGAGTACCTGTCTGCAGGCGTCTTATAGTTCGCTCTTCCATCTTACTAAGCCCCCTTGCTGTGTGCGGAAAAAGGAGGTGGTTTTCGCTATTATGTGTTATTATTTCCCTGAACTGCAGCAAGGACTGGTTAGTCACCGACTCAGAACAGCTGGGATGAGGACCGCGGTGAGTAAGCGCTCGGGCAGCCGCGTCAGTGGCCTGAATACCTCGTAAGCCCTGGTGGCCAGGAGCCCAAATGATTCTGTCTTGGATCTGTGGCAGTCCGTCCTAAAATACAAGCGGCTAAGGGTGTGGTGGTGGTGAAAAAGATTAATCGTGTATTAAATTTTTACTGAGAGGTGATTGGGGTAGGCCCTACTGGCCCTTTCCCCTAACAATACTAGGTGGAGCCCCTATTCCGGGGCCCCATTGGCAAGCAACGCCGCCCGCGTCCGGTGAACCAAGGCCTTTTGGGCCTTTAGGTCCTCACAGCTGAGCAGGGCCGCCTCCCAGTCCTCTCTGGTGGGGTTGGGGTTGGGGGGGATAGATGGGTTTGATTGACACGCCCAAATCATGCGGAAGGTGTCAGCCACCTGCCCAGAGAATTGGCACCTGCCATCAAAGGATGTGTTGAAATGTTTAAGTACCGCCGGGCATAGTACATAGTCAGTGCGAATTTTGATGAGGAGTCTCTCGTCAGTGCGATCCAGTCCCTTACAAGGGGCCGGGTAGCGCCGGTGCGCCTCCTTTTAGTAATCGGTGATGTGTTTGAATGTAAGTGCCAGATTGTCTGATTGGGAGTACCCTTCCAAGGACAGGGAGATAGCCCGTGCAGAGAGTGCGCGGGCGTTCTGATCGGCCTGATCGTTTCCTTGAAGTCCCTGGTGACCGGGAGCCCAAATAAGGTTACGTGGAGTTGGATCTTCGCATCGGCAGCTATATTCCTGTATGCGCCATGCAAGTGGAGGAGCCCAGCCCATCTCTGAGGTCGGACAGGCCCTTGGCGAGTCGGTGATGATGTGTTTCGACTTGGGATTAGTGAGAGCCAGAGCAATGGCAATCTCCTCCGCGTGTGTTGAATTGTAGGCTTAGAAAGTGAGCCTGTCAACTGTGTTTGTGTTGTGTACGACTGTGGCCGTGTACCACCCCTCGTGGTGTGATCCGATCACATCCACGTAACACACTTTTTGTTGGTTACCATAGTATCGCGCCAACGCTTCCGTGCGCGCCTGGTGACGCCAGCTGTGGTCTTCTCTGGACATGTGGCGGGGAAGGGGTCGGACCCGGAGAGCACGTCTTCAGGGTTCTGGCACTCTCTCCCTTTCCTCAATATGGTAGTCTTGTTTGATGTGTAGCCGATCCAAGAGGCGGCGACCGGATGTGGTCTGTGCAAAGGGGGGATCTCCCTTGCCAAGTAATGATGACATGCTTTTCGGGAGTCCGTGATGATGTATCTCGAATTGGATTGGGCGGCAGCACGCGCTATCACTATTTCCTCGGCTCGCATTGAATTTGGGTGGCTAGAATACAAGCGGGTAAGGGTGTGGTGGTGGTGAAAAAGATTTATCGTGTATTAAATTTTTACAGAGAGGTAATTGGGTTATTCCCTATAGGCCCTTTCCCCTAATAATACTAGGTGGAGCTTCTATTCCGGGGCCCCATTGGCAAGCAACGCCAACCGCGTCCGGTGAACCAAGGCCTTTTGGGTCTTTAGGTCCTGACAGCCGAACAGGGCCCCCTTCCAGTCCTCTCTGGCGGGGTTGGGGGGGATAGATGGGCTTCAATGACACGCCCAAACTATGTGGAAGGTGTCAGCCACCTCCCCACAGAATTGGCAGATGTGTTGAAATGTTTAAGTACCGCCGGGTATAGTACAGTGTCAGTGCGAATTTTGATGAGGAGTCTCTCGTCAGTGCGATTCAGTCCCTTACAAGGGGCCGGGTAGCGCCGGTGCGCCTCCTTTTAGTAATCGGGGATGTATTTGAATGTAAGTGCCAGATTGTCTTATTGGGAGTACCCTTTCAAGGGCAGGGAGATAGCCCGTGCAGAGAGTGCGCGGACTCCAAGGGCCCGGCCTAGGAAGCCACCGCCGCAGGCCGAGCTGCCGCCGTCCTGAGCCTCTGGGACATGAACGTTTGAGTGCAGTGGGACAATGCGGGGGCCCAAGGATCTACGTGTGCCAAAGTACCCTGTTGCCAAAAATTACTGTGGTTTAGCTCTGGTTAAACCTGGAGTGACCCGATAGCTACAGCAGGCCATGTGGAAATGGCTGAGTCGAACTGCAAATTCAGGCGTTCGCAGCTGTGTTTCGCTGGGCTTTCTTTATCTTCGTCCGTGGACGTGGACGCACAGTCACTACGTAATTTCCTTTCCTCAAATTCATTTTCTTTCATTACGGCCCTTCTTTCTGTTAGTTCTTGCACTCCCACTTCCTCTCTTCCTCTACAAACGTATTACTGATGTCCACCGAGATATGGGGACAGTCAGTTGCTGCGTAATTTCCTTTCTCAAATACAATTTTCATTTTATTATTACGGCCCCATTTTCATTTTCCTATTACAGCCCCTCTTCGTCTTACCTGCCGCGGTGTTTCAGTCGTAAGGCGCTCGTCTACCGAGCCGGAGTACGCGGGTGCGAACCCGACCGCGGCCGCCGCGTTTCGATGGAGGCGAAATGCGAGGCGCCCGTGTGCTGTGCGATGTCAGTGCACGTTAAAGATCCCCACGTTGTTGAAATTATTCCGGAGACCTCCACTACGGCACCTCTTTCTCTCTTTCTTCTTTCAGTCCCACCTTCCTCTTTTCCCTAACGGCGCGCTTCAGGTGTCCGCCGAGATATGTGACAGATACTGCGCCATTTCCTTTCCTCAAAAACCAATTGAGCAATTTACCTCTTCCTCTGATGGTCAACGCAGCCAGCGTCTGCCAGACGAGCGGCGCTTCAGCACCGTCATTTTTTGGCAAGAGCCACGTCTAAATTCATCGGACCTCATCAATTTTGCTCCCTTTGGATTCGGCAAGTTCATCGGCATCCGTGGACATGAATTTCATTTAGGTGGGCCCACTTTTACAAATTTTAAAGCGGGTTTTCCTTCCCGCCTCCTGCGCCGATGCTAATCCTGACGTCTGCGCCGGGTTCGGCTGCGACAGAGCCGCTTCTTTCGGCAAGATGGGAGAAACGCTTCTGAAACACGGCTATGACCCGGACGGCATGTCTTCGTCGACCATTCCCGTCACCGTGGAACCCAAATCGGCACCCGTGGATCTGATCCGCAATGGAAATCTTCTGCGTCTGCTTGAGCGCCGCTCCAGACGAAAGGCCAAGATAGCGGCGAGCGCCACGCCAACCACCGACAAGGCTGCCGCTACCAGCCAAGCTCCCGCCTCGCGAGTGGCGAAGGACTCCGGCCCAGGCCGCAATCCTGTGACCAAGCGGAGGCCCAAGCCTCTACCGAAATTCCATCAAAACGACTTTGTAATCGTCATCAACCCCCGGAAATAATTGACCATTCGGGACGCCTTTCAATACGGCGAACTCGGTGCAGCGTTCGGCGCTTTACTCGGGGTGCCTAAGGCGGCCGAGTTGAGACTCCTCCTATGCAAGGTGCAAAATTTGATCCTAGCTAGCATCCAGGACACCCACGTCGCGGACCGTCTGCTGGGAGAGTTTTCCATCAAATCGGCCAAAGGGGATGTGCCTCTCATCGGCCATCTCAAAGAACATGAAGAGGACGTCTGCTATGGAGTCATTACGGTGACCAACCAAGAGACGTCTGAGTCTCTCCAACCTTGCGTGCAATGGAGGAGCGGCACTCTACTAGATACCCTCAAATTCAGCAGGTCAAAAAAGGCCCGGCTCACCTTTGCCGGCACGGTGAGGCCTCGATTCTTACACTACAACTCTGAGATTGTCACAGTGCAGCCATATTTGCGCACTTATCCGGCTTGCAGCTTGTGTGGGACTGTCAGCCATCGGGCGGACTCTTGCCCCAACCCAACCCAAGACAAGTGTGGCCTGTGTGGACAGCAGGCACCCATAGAAGAAGAAGTGCGATCCCCTCACGAGTGTATGCCCAAATGTGCGGTTTGTGGTGGCGGCCATGCCACGAACTCGCGGGAGTGCACTGCAAAATATCGACATACCAAGCCAGCCGCCCCTAAGGGCGGGAAATCCAGCAGGACGGGTAGCCAGCCACGTCACCCAATCAGCGTCGGCAGCGATGCTTCAAAACGACCGACGCCTACCAGCGGGAAGGACGTTAAGAGCTGTCAAGTGCCACCCCCGCCCCCACACCGTGGCCAGGAGAAGCAAGCCCACTCCAAAGACAACAATGGCGCGGCCTGTTCCTGGGCGAAGGCCGTCAAAAATGGGAAACAGGTGAGCGGTTCAGGCAGGGTTGCGTCCTCCTCTCCCCTACTCCTCGCTTGGCGGCTGACGCTGAGCTCCACAACCATGTAGCTTTTCTCCGGGCGCAAAACGAGATGCTACTTGCCAAAATTGAAGCCTTAGAGGCTGAAACAACTCCCCCTCCCCCTAGTAACTCCGACACGAACGCTATGTAGAGCGAGACGGCGGCGACGCCGGCTCTGGAACCTTCCGTTGCCGAACTCGAAGCCCGTCTCAATACCAAATTTGACACCCTGTTGGAGACAGTGATGGAACGCCTGATCGCTAGAGTCATGGAGGCTATCCCGTCTATGATCGCTCAACACGTCGAGACTAACACCCGCCTTTCTCGCAGAGCCGGTCCTCTTAAGGACGTATCTGGTTGGCCCTCCAGATTATCCCGCCGAGTCAATGACTTCTACGATGACGAATACAGCTGCCCCCTTCTAGGTGCTTAGCTTCAGCCCATGGTATCTGGCTGAGGAGCAGCCTCACTTCCACCTCTCACCTCTAAATCTGAGCATGACGGGCACCTCCGGTGTAGGCGCTCCCACCTTTCCAAACAAACTTCCCCCATTACGATTACTCAATGAAACTGTAGAGGGCTCCGTTCCCGTTCCAAGCGGGCCGACCTCCGACTTTTCCTTTCAACCTTTGAGCATTTGCCCGCCGTGGTTGCCCACCAAGAGCCAGGGAAAGGCGCCGCACTAACAAATTATAGGACGTTCCAGCAGGACCCCTTGTCTTGTCTATTAGTCCATAGAAATTATACAGCTAACCAGGTCGACTTAGACATGCAACTTGAATACTCCTATGTAATGGTGACCCTTCTCCCACTCCGCAAGTAGGATCTGCCGCTACACTTACACAATCTATACTGCAATTCGAAATTGCCGAATGTATCATTCGCGGACCTTTTAGCCGCGCGCTGAGAGTTCCGGGTCGGGACCCCCTCGTCATTGTGGGCGATTTCAACGCTCCCGCTCAGGTGGGGAGTTACTGCCGTGAAGAGAAGCGGGAATGTAAGTTGAAGGAGCTTGCGTCAACGCTGGGCCTCACTGTTCAAACTGACCCCTTCCACCCAACTCGTATAGGTAACTCCGTGACTAGGGATACATGTCCGGACGTGAGCGTCACCCGCAACATTCAGCATGCAGACTGGGTCAACACCGAGGTATCCCTGGGCAGCGACCACTGCCTGCTGAACACTACGATTAGGGCCTATCCTTTCGCGCGACCAACAACACAAGCCCGACTCCCAGATTGGACCAAGTTCGGGCAAAATTATAACACTGCCTCACCCATACATAAGCAAGGCTACCAGTCGTGGTCACAACAATTAGTCTGGCCTTCATTACTCCGAAACTTAAATTCAGCTCTCAGAGGTGGTCTCGGATGGGGACAACCAGCTGCTTCACCTCTGGGAGGCCTGGCGGCGGTCTCGGATGTGGACAACCAGCTGCTTCACCTCTGGGAGGCCTGGCATTGCCTCGTCCGTCGGTGGCGCCGGCAAAAGCACAACCGGGAAGTTAAAGCTCGCATCGCCGATGTGCTCACTCAAAGAGCGGCTGGGTGTGCGGCCCAACTCGCCGACTCCAACTGGGTGGCCCGATGCAATACGGTGATGGTGGTGGAAAACTTTAATACTCAAGGAGAGTTTGACGGTCAGAAAACCCTGCTGCATGGTCGGTATCCTTAGTCCGGGACACCTCGCGACGAGGGCCCGTCTCGCGCCCACTTTACTAGAGCCCTTTGGGACTCCAGTGTGGAGCAGTTGAGGAGGGCAGTCTCCCATGTCTCCCAGGTGGGGGTGGGGGAAGGGGGAAGGTAAGGATTCCGAGTACATGCCCACACCATGTGAAACATATCGCCGATCTCTCCACACTGCGGGCAAAGCCCATCTGTGTTCGGATCGAAGTGTTTTGCTATGGCAGGACAGAGAAGAGTTCCTGTTTGCAGGCGCCGCAGAATTCGCTCCTCCGCCTTACTCAGCCCCTTCCTCGGCTTTGAGGACCGGCGGCCTCGTCGGGTTCCCAGACTTCACAAATTTTGGCCGCCCGGACTGGACCTTCTTGGCTTCGGGCTTGGGTACCGGTGCCTGTTTGGGTCCGGCCTTGGGCGTCTGGGTCTTTTTTGGGTATCGGCGTCTGCTTCTACATTGGGGTTGGTGGGGGTCCCGGCTTGATGACCTTGAGGTACTTGCCCGCGCAGCCAGTCGCCCCGGTGGGATGGCTGCCTCCGCAGATGAGGCAGCACGTAGAGCACTGATGTTCAGCTGGGCCGCCATCAGGAGCAGGAGCAACCTGAGCCACGCAGCGTTCACAGCGCCTAGGCTACGGCCGCGGGCAGGCGTCGGCCCGATACCCCATCGTGCCACAGCGGGGGCAGGCAGGGATCGTTTTCTTATAGAAGCGGACGGGGAGACGCTCGCAACTACAAAGCACGGTCCGCGGCACCCTTGTCCCCGTAAAGGTGACCAGAGCAATTTGTATTTTGCCCTGTTTGCGCACGGGTACTACGTTGGGGTCCTCACTGAGTTTTTTCTTGACACTTTTAGACGTCTCGTCCGCGGAGACGGTGATGACGCCCTTGCAGAATTCGCCGGAGAGCTTAGGGTGGCCCCGGAATAGCACCTTGCGGCCTCCTACCAGCAGCATGATGTCCCGGAGCAGCTTCTCCGCAGCTTCACCTGATTGCAGTGTGCACACGAGAACATTTTTCTACCACACGGGCCACACTGCAAGCCCCGCACTTGGGGCGTCCCCGAGGATGCTGCGAATGGCAGCGCCGCCTTGTCCAGGACCTAAGGTGGCCTTCAGGTCGATGGTGTCTTGTGGCTTAAGCACCACAATGATTTCATCTTTCCCAATGCGGGGCGTGTGTTGGGGCCGCCACCGGGGCTGTTTTGCTTGTTGCACAGCTGCGATTGGCGCGTTCTGGCCCTGCACATGTGCAGAGCGTCCCGCTACCCGTTACTGGCCGGCGTCCGTGTTGGCGTCCCTGGAGTCCTTAGTCTTCTGGCGTCCGCGCCATACGCGGACAATGTCTTGGAGGTATTTCTCCTCGCTGGGAAGAGGCTCCTCATGTTTGACGGTTTCTATGTTAACGATCCCTAGAGAGATTGCATCGTATCCGGTGACTTGGCCTTGGACCGCCATGGCCGCGGAATCCCCGAGGAAACCCAGAACGCAGCCGGCGCAGGCCTTGCCACTGTTAGGCTTAGCGCCCCAGAGGTGGGGCGAGGCCTTCAAAGCGCCGAAAATGAAACAAAATTCAGCGCAACTTGGCAAATGTGGTGTCCACGGATGCCGCATAGGTTGCCGGAGACGATGTTGTCAAGCTTTATTGGGGAAAGTGTTGAGGACGGCAAATAACAGCGATCATTGGCAGAGCCGACGTGGCGTGCGACCGCCGATGCAATACGGCGGCGCGGCAGATATCAGGCCCGAGCACGTGGCGGCTCTTTCGCGCCCTAACTGAGCGAACGCAAACACGCACGGAAACACAAAAACACCATCAAAGAGCAATACACAGCTTTTAAGGCAGCACAACTCAATTGGCGCACAAGCTCCGGGACCAGTACTTGTGCACCACCCAGGACCCCCCGCGGACCGGCGTACTCTTATGCAGGTTATGAGAACGTTTAGCTGGACCAACCGTTCCAGCTCCACGACCTGAGCGCGGTCCTGGCAAAAAGAAACGTGGCACCTCTCCCGATCGGGGCAAAGTTACAGTCAAATTGTTAGCCAACCTCCTCGACTCGGCATACCATTCTTTATTTAATTACATTAACTCAGTCTGGCTTGGGGAAGTGCCACTCCGCATCGACTGGAATACCGCCCTGGTCACCTTCATTCCTAAAGCTGGCAAGGCCATCAACACGGAAAACCTCGGCCCCATCTCTCTGACTTCCTGTGTGGGCAAGCTCATGGAGACGATGGTACGTGACAGGTTGTCCGAGTTCATGGAATCCAAACATTTTTTCGCGAACACCATGTTCAGGTTTCACCCACAGAGATCTGCACAGGATGTCCTGCTACAACTCAATTGGGCTGTTCTCGACCCCGCCGAACGCCCTCACAATCCCTGAAAATATCGAATCCCTGACAGTATCGACGTCCGGGTACTGGGGCTCTTTATGCATCAAGACAGACGGTCAGAAACAACATTGGCAAAACTGTGTCAGGTGGGGGACCAGGTGGGCCTCTTCGTCCGCCAGGTTTCTAACAAGCGCGTGGGGTTACGATATAAGGGCGTCTTGCGGCTGGCGCATGCATTTGTAACCAGTCGAATTCTATATTCGACTTCATACCTCCACCTACGGAAGCAACACAAGGATTCACTCGAAGTCACCCTCCGCGAAATTATTTAGCGGGCTCTCGACCTCCCCGCGAACACCTCCAACAAGCGCCTCCTGGATCTGGGCATGGTGAACACATTTCGAGATCTCCGGGAAGCCCACTGGACCAACCAATACACACGTCTCTCGAAGACATCGTCGGGTCGCCGCCTCCTTGCCCGACTACACATCGAACACACCACTCTTATGGAAGAGCGCGTGCGTATTCCATCCCGGTGGATATGCGCCCTCCACGTGCGCCATCTTCCCGCGAACATGAACCGTGAGGACCATAATGGCCGGCGCTTGGCGCGGGCGGAAGCCCTGGCCTGCGGCTATGGATCGAAACTCGGCGTATTCTACTTGGATGCCTCCGACCCCCACTATGGGGGATGGTAAACGGCCGCAGTCTTCCACCAATCCAAACGAGTGAACGGCCTTACTTTCCGAGCCCGTGACATAACACACTCTGAGCAGGTCGCCATTGCGTTGGCTGCACCGGATCCCGATTCAAAAACAATTATTACCGACTAGCGAGGGGCCTGTTGGAACGTCGACCAGGGCTGGGTACCGTATCTAGCCTACCGCATTCTCCAAAACAGCGTCTACACCGGGGACCCTGCTCAGCGGCGTATCGCTTAGGCTCCTGCTCACATGGGCCTTGAGGGAAATTAGGCAGCTGACGCCGCCGCCCGCGCGCTCTCTCACCGGACATTCCCTTCCTCCCCCGACGATAAGAAACTCGAATTCACTTCCGCTTACTCCTCCTAAGACATTGTTTTACTTTATCAATCTGGCCACGGCCTTTATCCCCGCCCGTGCAAAGGTCTCTCATAGGCGGAGGAGCGGCTTCTGCTTCGCCTGTATGCTAATACTTCTGTGCCCGGCAGCTCTCAAAAACTTCGACCCTTCTTTCTCGGGCAGCTGTCCGCAATGTGCAGAGAAGTCTTCGGACATCTACCACATTGTGTCGGCCTGCCCTTCCCACCCTACTATCCCCCCTCACCCCAACCCAACCCGAGAGGGCTGGGAGGCGACCCTGCTCGGCTGCTCTGACCTGCAGGCCCAACGGGCATTGGTCGCGCGAGCCCGGGCGGCGGCCGACGCCGCTGAGGTCCCGGAATAGGGACCTCCACCTAGTGCTTGTAAGGGCTGGCCCCCTCTGGGTCAGCTATGCATAACCTCCTGAAGTGTATCTGTATATATATGTTTTTCACCACCACCACCTTCTTGCTCTTTCTTCTTCACTCCCACTTCCTCCCTTCCTGTACGGTGAGGTTCGGGCGTGCACCACGGCGAAAGTGCGACCATGCTGAACAGACGAAGCGGCTGGCATAGATACAGTAGTGTATATATCGCTACAATGATGTTTTCACCACCAACGCCGCCTTACTGTAGCCAGCCGGAGGGACGACGCTTACAGCAGCATGGTCAGTGCAAGAAGGAACCACTGTATGTATATTGAAGGCACAGCTTTTATAGGCACGAGCGAGAGCGCTGTACCTACTGCGCATTACTGTTGCGCATCGGCGCGATACAATCACTGATGTGCGGCACTGATACAAATACGACACGTGTCCGTTACATCCTCCCTCGGGAAAGAACAAAACGAAACACTTAAATAGAACAGTCACAGTTAGGGCATTTGATTAAAGTGTTCGTCATAGCGTAGCCTCTGTGGGGGCCGGGAGGTCCGAGTTGATCTCACGGTGGGCGGCGATGGGATGCTCGACGGAGAATCGCGGCCACTTGCTGGTCGCAACGATTCCTCACCGTTTGCAGCAGAGGTCACTCTAGAGGATTGTGCGCCTGATTCAGCTGGTGTCGTAGGCTGCTGTGTACGGGGGTGGGAACCCGAACAAGTGTCGTCGTCGCTGTCACTGGTGTACTGCTCCGCCGTCGTAAGCAGATGCCGGCGGTTCCGCCGCACCATACGTTGATGTTTGGTTTGTAGCAAGTAGGATCGTGGAGCGCTTTGAGCAACGACCTTTGCTTTACGCGACCAACCGGCAGCATCCTGAAGTCGCACCGTTGAGCCTCTGTGTAGTGCTGCCAAAGGCTTTCCAGCCCTGGCTTGGTGGCGTTTCCTTACTTTAGTACGAGCCACCCCGCCGAAGTCGGGAAGGTTAGAACGAAGTCGCCTTCTCTGAAGAAGCTCACCCGGAGAATGCCCATCTTCCAGTGGTGTAGAGCAATATGAAGAAGACCAAGCCAGAAGTACTCCCGGGCCTCGAGGGTCTTTTTCAAGATCCGCTTCACGATCTGCATTCCTTTTTCCGCCAAGCCGTTCGACTGCGGATAACGGGGGCTCGATGTTATATGATGAAAGTCATATGCTCTGGCAAACGTGGCAAATTCATGGCTCGAGAACTGGGGTCCGTTATCCGTGCATAATTCCACTGGTCTACCATACCTGGCAAACATGGCGCTAAAAGCTGCGATCGTGGTTTCCGCAGTTGTGTTGTGAAGCGTGCCGACATCGGGGAAATTTGAAAATGCATCATACGCAACCACGTACGACTTTCCCGCATAGGAAAAGATATCTACCCCAACCCTGTACCAAGCACATTTTGGAACGGGTCGCATTAGCACGGGTTCTCGTGGCTGCCTGTACGCGTATTTTCTGCACGTTGCACAGCTTCGCACACGGGCAGTGATGTCGCCATTCAGACCAGGCCAAAAAATAAGTTTATGAGCCCTCTCCTTACATTTTTGCATCCCAAGGTGGCCAGCATGAATTCTTTCCAGCATGAGTCGTCGCATACTTTTCGGTATGACGACTTTGGTGCCTTTCAGCACTACTCCATTAACGACAGAGAGTTCGTACGAAAATGGCTTGAGTTCACCTGACACTGGCTGCCCGTCCACCAAGCATGCTATCACAGTCTGGAGGTAGCAGTCCCGTGCAGTTTCCAGCTGTAGCCACAGCAGCGTTTCGGAGGTGACCATGTAGCCCAAGGATTGGACGGCGTGAATCTCAACGTCGTGTGTTGTGCCACCTTTTTCTTCGCCCTGATCCTTTGTTGACCGTGACAACATGTCAGCGAGAACCAGATGTTTTCCTTGAATGTACTGCAAGACAAAGTCATATTTTAGCAAACGCAAAAAGAATCGTTGCACTCGTGGTGGCATGTCAGCAATGGCTTTCCGTGCTATCGCTACCAGCGGTTTGTGGTCCGTTTCGATAAGCACGATTCTACCGTACACGAACTCGTGAAACCTTTGGCAGCCAAAACAGAACCCAAGTTCATCTTTCTCAATTTGGGCATAATTCTTCTCGGCTTGCGTTAAAACACGAGATGCATATGCTACGGGCCTCCACTCGCCACTGTAGTCTTGCAGTAATGCTGCACCAACGCCGTCTTTTGATGCGTCACAGGTAATCTTGGTTTTTCGCTGCGCATGAAAGATTGCGAGAAGGGGGGCGGTGGTCAGGATTTGTGTTAGTTTTTTCCACTCCTGCGCATGGTTATCTGTCCATTGAAATTCTGAGCGAGTCTTGATAAGCTCACGTAGAATCGTTGTTCGCTCGGACAGTCGTGGGACAAATTTACCAAAGTAATTGAGCACACCCAGCATTCGCTGGACGTCGCTCTTGGACGTTGGTGTTGGTATATTCACCAAGTTCTTGATCAGCTTAGGTTCAAGCGATATGCCCGTTCGGCCTATGATATCGCCAAGGAATATGACTTCTTTCACCCTAAACTTGCACTTCTGGATGTTGAAAGTCAAGCCGCCTTTCTCGGCGGCTTTTAGCGTTGCTATCAACCGCTCATCGTGTTCTTGTGTACTTGAAGCCCATACTAAAATATCGTCAACATATACCAGTACGCCGGGTAGGCAATCAAAGACTTCGCTCATACTTTGTTGAAGTACCTCTGGTGCGGAAGAAATGCCAAAGGGCAGCCGGAGAAAACGGCATCTCCCGAACGGTGAAGAAAAAGTGCAGATCCTCGAAGTCCGCTCATCAAGCGGTATCTGATGATAGCCCGAGTTCGCATCAAGGCAGCTGAAGTACTGGGCATTTGTTAAACGGGCTTCCAAATCTTCTCGCCAAGGAAGCGGCAAATGCTGCCTCTTTATGTACTTATTGATAGCCGTGGGATCCATACACACCCTTAACGTGCCATCTTTCTTTGCCAATACTAAAGGGCTGACCCATTCGCTACGCTCGTTCACCCTAACAATGATGCCAGCACGTACCATTCTGTCGAGTTCTTTTTTAAGGGGTTCTTCTAGCGCCACCGGAACTCGTCGCGCTGGTTGCACTACTGGTATCGCTTCAGGTGACAGGACCATGCTGTACGCCTGCTGCAAACAACCGAGTCCCTGGAAGATGTGCCCGAAATTTTTCAGAAGGTCATCAGTTGCAGTCTTGTGTACTGCACAAACCCTCCGATGGACTAGCCCCAGAGCTTCACTTGCTTGTAGCCCAAGTATGGCTTGACGCCCATTTTTCACCACAAAGAACTTCACTGTGGCAGAAGTGTTCCCATGACGGACTTCAAGCGTACACGTTCCAAAACACGTTATGATGCCTCCCTTATACGCCCGCAGGACCGAATTAGTCGGCTTCAGTTCCTCTGCTCCCCTCGGTTTTTGGTAAATGGACATGGGAAACATCCAATCCCTCTCGCGCTTTGCCGTGGTGACTTCTAGGATGTCAAAGTCCTCGTCTTGCTGTTCTCGTACTTCACTGGCCCCGGCTGACGCACAGGCACTTGCGAAATGGTTCAGCTTGTGACACAAGTGACACTTCTTTCCAAAAGCTGGGCATTGCTTAGGTTTGTGCCAGCGGTTGCACTTACGACAATGAAACTGTTTTTTTCCTTCTTTTCCCTCTTTCGAGGGAGCCGTGCGCCTCGAAATCGCGTCTACACTGTCGTCCCCTCTGTGCCAAACTTCAGTCCGCTGTGCTAGCGTCTCTGCTGCTCTGCACATTTCCTCTGCTTTTTTCAACGTTAGCTGGTTGTCCCGCAGCATTTTCTCACGTAGTCGAGGATTACACGTGCCAAATACAATCTGCTCCCTTATCATCGATTCTTGCCGCGTGCCAAAGTTACACTGTGCCGCTTGCTTTTTCAAGTCACGAACAAATTTTTCAAAAGGTTCTCCCTCCGCTTGCTTTCTTGAACGGAATACGTATCTTTCATGTATTTCATTGCTAACTTCGGCACAATAAGCATCAAACTTGCTCACCAAGGTGCTGTAGTTCGTTTTGTCTTCATTGTCGCCAAACTGGAAGTTGTTGAAGACGTCCAAAGCGTCGTCGCCAGCGATGCTCAACAGGAGTGCCGCCCTCGATGCTTCCGATCTGGACTGGTCCTTAGTCTCCGTCGCTTGCAGAAATAACTCGAATTTTTGCTTAAAACGTTTCCAGTTTTCTGTTACGTTACCAGTCAGCCGCAATGGCTCTGCTGTCTTCAGCAGGTCCATAGCACGCCAGACGCAGGGTCGATTTCCATAGGCCTCAAAGGGCCACTTCTGAGACCATGTAGCCAGCCGGAGGGACGACGCTTACAGCAGCATGGTCAGTGCAAGAAGGAACCACTGTTTATTGAAGGCACAGCTTTTATAGGCACGAGGGAGAGCGCTGTACCTACTGCGCATTACTGTTGCGCATCGGCGCGATACAATCACTGATGTGCGGCACTGATACAAATACGACACGTGTCCGTAACACTTACAGCGCACATCTGTCACTCGTCACGTAGCTTACAGCACGACTGGTGTCCACTGTCCCAGGGACCCAGTTATGCTCTTTCCTATGCTTTCGAGGCTACAGCTCTTCATCGGTTTCGTAGCTTAAAGCTCGACTAAGCTTTTCACTCTCCCAGGGGGCCTGTTATGCTTCTTCCTTTGCTTTGCTTTTTGTGTTTCGACGAAGCTCCGCAGCGGCTGACGGCCAATATAACCGTCCCTCGAAGACATCGTCGGATCGCCGCCTCCTTGCCCGACTACACATCCAACAAAGCACTCTCATTGAAGAGCGCGAACATATTCCATCGCAGTGTTTTTGAGCCGATAGGAGGCCCGAGTGAGTGGACGCGTTTATTATCGGCTCCTTCAATTTCTGATTCCTGTGCCCAGCTAAGGGCTTTGTAGGACCCACCAAGACCCTCAGCAGATCCTGGAAGGTACACGGACCCTAATCGCTGCCATCTTTTGGATGTGCCCAATGAGCTCGGTGAGCTACCTGGTGAAAATGTCTGTGGCAGCCACGCCATTGCGCTACGCTTTGCTTCATCGAGGCGAGCCTCGCCGGCGCGCCGCGTTCCTCACTCCCCAACAACCATGGAGGAGCCCGTGGATGGAGAGACCTTTAACCAGTTGGACTGCCACCCTGGTGAGTGGAAAACTGTGCTGCATGCTTACCGAAATCGGACCCCGGATTCGACGTCGCCCCCAAAACACTCCGCATCGGCCTCGGTTCAACCTAAGCCAAGCGCCACCAACGCCGGCACGCCACCGAACGCTGCTTCTGGAAACTCCCGGACCGCGTTCAAGGAGGCGCCGCAGCTCCCACGCATGACGCGCGCGGTCGTCCATAGATGTAAGCAACTCGCCGCTCTGCAAGCGGGAACCATGAGAGTCGTGTTTCATCCGCGAGGTGGCCTCTCTTTGCGGAAGCTCCCGGCTCCCAGTATCCGGCAGGCACTTCACTCGACGCTCAGCTGTTCAGTGATGGGCGAGTTGCACATCAGACTCCATCCAACTAACAACGCCTTCACAGTGGTGACGGTAGCAGAAGCAACAGCTCTTAGTTTGGTAAAAATTCGGCAAATTACTGTAGATGGAACGCACTCTCCTGTAGCCGCGCACATCGCGGCCCCACCAGCGGCAGTCAAGGGTGTTATTTTCCGGGCATACTGGAATGAGATATCCGAGCAAATCCTAAGTGACTAGCGGCGCGACGCATGGAAAAAACATCGTCGATCCTAATAACTTTTGCCTCTGGTCCCGTGCCACACACCATTAAATATATGTGTGTGGTACCGCTGCATCAATTACAAGGGCAACCCAGATGCTTGCACCAACTGCAGAAAACCTGGTCACATATGACGTGTGCCCTCTCCCAAAGGCTCGATTCTGCTTGTGGAGGGGCGAGAACACCACTCAAGAGACCCCATGCACGATGAGCTGCATTCTTTGTGGTGGTTCCCACCTTACCGGCACAGGCTCGTGCAAAGCCAGGACCCCTCCACCTCGACGACAGACCGCGGCGCACCCCAGGCAACCAGTGCCCACGCCAAAGGACTTTCCACCGCTAGTGCCTCATCAACGTTGCAAGCGAGCCTGGACCAAACCCACCAGTACATTCCAAACCTCACAGCGGGAGGAAGAGATAGCTCTTCGGCGGAAAGAGGTAAGGTACCTTAGGGCAGCCATTAATTCTGCCCAATGAAGAAACTGACAAAATCTAAAAGCGAGAAAACAAAAAAAGAGTATAAATTCACACCGCAGAACCTTCCGCAAACTGTCAAACACGATCCCTTAAAAACAATCCAAAACAAAACGCCTCCAAGAAATTTCTTACGATTGCGTTATTTCGTAATGCGAAATTTGAGCGCAGCTGATGAGCTGTTTCGGCTTCTCAATAGATTGAGGCAAAGAGTTCGAGAAAAACGTGTGTGCAATTACAGACAACTTATTTTTTATCATTTTTCTTTTTCAAGAAAAAAACAACAGAGAGTTCTTGATTGACACGAAGGAAGCTTTTTGGTAGGAGAAATAGATGAATATATGCTAGACTTGCAGCATCAATGCCTGGTTGTCAAAGACGAAATCTATACTCTGTCTCACAAGATGTTTGCAGCACTACGGAAGGCAGAGTCCTCTCGTCCAATCAGCGCTGCAGGAACACAAAAAAATAGTCCCTCGAATATTTGAGCAGTGTACGACTATTAATAAAACAATAAGCACAGCAAATGAAAACAGAGTTTGGACTGGTAGATTTAGATGATATATACTGCTTCAATCACTGTTGAAATTAACAGACAAAGCCCGTACGAATAAAGCTCTGCGGAGGCTTGCTGCGAGGTAGTGATGCGTCGCACTTTTCCAACATGGCGCCGGCCGAGTCGGTTGTGTCGCCAGTGTGCCCTACACCGACAGTGCGCGTGTTTTTCCAAGCAGGCCATAGTAGTTGGCTTCTTGAAGTGTTTCACGTCGAGAACGGGGGCAGTTCAAAAATGAATGCGCTGATCAAAAGGACGGCAAATCTCACTCAGCTGAGCGAGCGAACGCTTACCAGTGGACCAACGCAGAGGTTGAAGGCGGGCCGAATATTGTCCCCGAAGAAGCCGGCAGCGTAACAGTGATGGACAACGCGCCATATCATTCTGTGAAGCAGGATAAAGTGCGGCGGATGACTAGCCTCAAAAAATGACATACAGACTTGGCTGCTCGGAAAACGTGTCGCGTGGAGTAGGGACATGGTGAAGGCCGAGCTCATGAAGCTTGTCAACAACGTGAACACAGGTGGGGACCGATACCGTGTGGACTGCATCGCCGAAGCTGCTGGCCATCTCGTTGTGTGCTTGCAACCCTATCCCTGCCAATTGAACCCCTGAACCCGATAGAACTTGCTAGGAGCGATCTCAAGGGCTTCGTCGCCAGTCAGATGCCAGTGAGACGTCGCCAGTGAGACGTTTAAGCTCTAAGACGTGGAGCCTCTGGTTTGACAAGGTATCATGCAAGTGACTGCTGAGAAATGGAAGAATTACGTGCAGAATGTTATTAGTGAGGAAGATGGGATGAGGAAACTGGATCATGTCATCGGCGATGTTGTTGACCAAGCACCACCTATTGTTGTCAACCTGGAGGACGACACAACCAGCACAGCTTAATGGAGTTGTGATCAGGACGATTAGATGAGCCCCATTAATGTGCTAACGTACGCGCGAAAGTCGGAGTACCGTCGCATCGTCTCTCATGACTCATGAGATATGGCAGACGCCGTAGCGGACGGCTCCGGATTAATGTTGGCCCCTTGTGCGTTGGCTTTCACGCAGCGCATGGGGTTGCTTTGCATTTAGCCAACATCGACAGTCAACTGCACCGGCCTGCATTCGACCCAGCTTAATAGTGTAGTGACCATGCTGAAATAAATAAATTCATGTACACATGACAGGAACATTGAAATTAACTGTGACGTGCCAACAGAGGAGCTGATACAAACTGGTGGCGAAAAAGAAAAGAAAAAGTGGGGCCAGTGCGTCTGGAACAGGCGTCTGCCTGCACAAAAACGAACAGATGAAAGAATAAAAAGACATTAAGCGCCACCTGCTAGAGGCAGAAAGAAGCTGACTACTAGTACGCCTTCTTTCATATAGATCGAGCCACCTGGACTCCAGGTGGATCGAGCCAGAGGCACGTAGGAACACATTAATGTAGTGCGCGCCATCCTGAATCGCGCAACTATAAGCGCATTCAGGCATCTACTGGCTCAGGAAGCCAGTTATGCGCACTTATTTTTCTAAAATTTGCACAACCTTGCCAGTGCCAACGAATACAGCGCACATCTGTCACCACCGCAACGTACCTTAAAGCGCGATTGAGGTGCCTACTGGTGCAACCGTAGTGTAGGTCCGCTGAGAGGTGAAAACGACGAGCTTTATAGACTCCAGTTATCTGCGGATTGCCCTAATTATACCCAACGGAAGGTGTGGCTGCTGCAGCGCTAGGCAGCAGTACTGCGGTGCAATACTCTAGGCAGCAGTACTGCGGTGTTTAGCTCTCTCGAACTGTCGGAGTATCTGAAGGATGGAGCTGACATTGGCCGTTTTTTGCAGAAAATATTAAATACGTCGTCAACAACCTTCTATAGGATATGGCGCAGTAAAGGCACACAAAGGTTAAAACAATGCGCAGTAAAAGTGTTAAAAAATGTACCCCAAAAACAGAAAATGTCTGCAAGTTATTTACTAAGGTAATTTCCGCAACCAAATGATCACGTTGGCTTAAGTAAAAAGTATTGGACAACATACCATATTCACACTATAAGTCAGGTAGAGAAACGGGCAGAATATAACCAACCCCTATTGATTTGGAGGAAGCGTTTGACTGAGTGGAAACGCCAGCACCCAAGCAGGCATTGCGAACACAGGATGTTGAAGAGCCATGCGAAAATAGTGGCAGACACTTGAAACGGCTGTAGAGCTACCAGAGGCCTCTATAAAATCAGGCAAAATTCATTAAGTAAGGGTTTCAGGCAGGAAGACGCCATGTCAGGAATGTCATCCACCCGAATACATAAGGTATTCAGACACCTGGGATAACAGTTAACGGAGAATACTTGAGTGATATGCGATTCGCTGGTGACTTTGCCTTGCTAAAACTCAGGAGGTAAATTGCAAAGCATGATCAATGAGTTAGACAGGGAGAGCAAAACGGCGGCTCCGAAACTTTGCATGCAGAAGACCAAAGTAACCTCCGACAGCCTAATATGCACCCTGATTTTCACCAGTCAAGACGACAAGCACGAGCCGAAGCCATGAAAAGACACTACGGCGGGCGCGAGGGCGTGTTCTATGTCGATGCTGCGGGTCCCGAGCAGGGAACGACGGCCGTCGCGGTAGTGCACCAAAATACAACAGTCGACGGACTAGTACTGGCTAGCCAGGACATACTGGCTGCGGAAGAAGTGGCGATTGCTCTAGCTGCAACACTCACTAGCTCAATATACATTCTCACAGATTCACAGACAGCGTATCGCAATTACCTCAGGGGCAGGGTCGCACCGCTAGCAGCTAAAATCCTGCAAGATAGCTACATCCGTGGCTACCAACCCACACAAACACTTAATATGGGTACCAGGTCACCAGGGCATCCCAGGGAACGAGAGCGCACATGCCTCAGCCCGAGCATTTCTCCCCCGGGCACCCAGTGCGGATGCCGTGGAACCTCCTACCCCACTACTAACTTACAATGACATACTGCAGCACTTAAGATTATCCCGTCGGGTCTACCCTCCGCCGGCTAAGACACTAGATAAAGGGGAGGAACAACACCTCCGAAAGCTACAGACCAACACTTACAACAACCCACGAAGACTACATGCCATAGACCCGGAGTCATTTGACTCACAATGCAAATTCTGCGGGGAGAAGGCGGACCTGTACCATATGGTATGGGCCTGCCAACGAAATCAGGCGATCACTGTTAACAACCAGCCAACGCAGGAGGGGTGGGAGGCAGCTCTGTCCAGCTCGGACGGAAAGAGTCAAAAGCAACTCATCGAAAGAGCCCGGACAGCAGCCTACGCCAATGGGGTTCCGGACTGAGAGCTCCAACCACGGCTACAACCTCCTAAACCATTTCATTAAAATATTTTCACCACCACCACCTCCGACAGCCTCTCAACAGAAAAGCAGTTCACACTTGGTATGGAGTTTATGCAAGTGGTTAGGGAACGTGTCTACTTAGTTCCTGATTTACGAGGAAAACGGCGTAAAAAAAGAAAAACGTGGACAAAAGAGAGACAAACACGACAGGACCAGCGCCAGTGTTTGTCTCTCTTTCGTCCACGTTTTTCTGCGCCGTTTTTCTTCTGAATCAAGAACCAACTAGCCCAAACTAGAGTTCTTCTCGCGTCTACTTAGGGCAGATAGGACCCGAGATCCGGATCACGGGAGGGAAAGAAATAACTTTTTTTATTTATTGTAATACCCCGAGTGACACAACTGGAATTACAGTGGGCGGGAATAACATATCATTCAAACGAAAAAAGGTATCAAATTGCTACACATACGTCTGCAATGCAAACACGAACGTAGCGTCGTTACAGCCCAACAACAGCATTGAGTCAACAGAATGAAGAGAATGAATCACATGTCGTAACTAACACAACCTCTTCAAAGAGGCTATTCTAACCTTTTATAGACCTTGGAAAAAAGCATAATTGTACATTTCTGATTTATTGTTAATTTAAATCACTTTTAATGGATGTTCTCGGCCTAGCGAAATACGGTTGGGTGCATGGATATACAGGTCCCGGTTTATGCCATCTTTCCAATTGTACTATTAAGGCGAAAGCCTTGAATGGCTCATTCTCCCGTCCGTCCTGTGTTACATCCAGCGCTTGGGGTGACTCATCGACGAGCACAGCTGATGTCATCAAACGGATGACGGGTGTCCACCGACATATGTAAGTCAGTTACTGAATAATTTCCTTTCCTCAAATGGAATTTTCAATTCCTTCATTACGGCACCTCTTTCTTCTTTCGCTCCCATTTCCTTCCTTCCTGTACGATCCGGTTCGGGTGTACATCGTGATTACAGAGAATTAGTGCGCAATTTCTTTTCCTCAAAAAGCGCTGCGTTCAAAGGTGTTTCCAACCGGCAAGGCATTGCGCCGAATGGGTGGTGGCGTTCCGCGGACTCTCTGGGAGCGCTACAACACGCTGTCGCGTTCCACTCCTAAAGGCGAAGCTTAAGCGTCATTATTAGCAGTTAATTATGATTTAGTCATTATCAGTAATTAGCCATTAATTAGTAATTTTTATAATTATAATTATAGTAATTTTAATATTATAATTAGTCATTAATTATGTGTGACTTCATTGTCACCCAGACTTCGCGCACTTTTAGCGTGAAGCTCCCAGACACCCTTAGAGCGTGTGGGGGTAGCGGTCTCGGACTCTAAGGAGATGCCCTCGACTCAGCGTGGCAAGCTCAGCGGAGACCAGCCACCAAGTGACAAGAAGTTTTTGGGCGTTCGGTGCCCAGCTTTCGCTGATCGCAAGCCAGAGAATGGGTCGGAGCCAAAGGTTGACAAACAAACCAAAGTTTATACAGCAATTGAGACGATACAGAGGGTTTCAGAATCACTAGTACAGACACATAGAAAGTGATTAACAGAACAATGCAACTCGTGCAAAGTTTAACTCGAGAGAGAGACTACAGTACAAAGGCAATATTGCACCTAAAGTGCACTAACACAAGACAGAGAGGTAAAAAAACAAAACACAATTTGTTCACCGGGCACTGCGGCAGTCCGACGACCAGAGTTCCACGACGATGCCGTCCCGCAGACTGGCGAACGTTGCCTCGTTGGTCCGATGCTGGCCGAGTGGTGTTTTCCCGGGAGTCGAACGGGCGCGCTTCGATGAAGCTTAAACGGCGGTCCGGACTGACTTGACAGCGGTCAACGTCCTTCTTTTATAGGCTCGCTCTCATGTCTGTTTGTTGTACGTGCCAAAGTAGGCGCGCACATACACGCAGTATCTCCCGTATAGTTTCACTTCCTTTCTCTGGCCGGCCGCGCGTCCCCATTGGTCAGAGGTCGGGGGTCGCGTCTCGAAGTTTCGAGCGTATTCCGGCGTGGCGCCATCGTGGCGGCGTCGCCGACGTCCGAGTGCAGAGGAGGGGGACCTGTCTTAGCGCACGCAAGGCTTCCCCCTCTGCCCCCCGTCAGCTTTAGAAGCAACTCGGATGTTCTAGAGACATATTCGGCGTGGATGACTCATCCCTTCGGCGCACGCCGTGTCGGTGAGCGGTGGTGGAAGGGAGAGAGAGCACACGCACACAGGCTAGGCGCTCCGCGGGGGTTTCCTCCTCTCCCGTTCGTCTCGTGCCGGCGAGACGCGTCCGCGCGGCGCTGTTTTTGTTTGTTTGCTTCAAAAATGCGCCGAATTTTGTGACATTCATCCAGTGGGGACGTCACCAGTGCCACAGAAGCAGTCAAAGTGCTGCGAAAAACGCTTTTGCCTTTACGCCCTTTAGACTGTCAAAGTACCCCCTGAATTTTTTTGAAGTATAAGTGTCGTGTCCGGTCGCTGTGTTGAATGCAGCGAAAGACGCACACGGTACTTTAAGACTTCGTTTATTTAAAGCCGATGAGGGTGCGACCAGCGTCGACCGAGGCAGGAGCCGAACTGGCCGCCCGAAGAAAGGGGGGAGCGGAGAAGCGTCCACGGGAGGGAGTGGCTTCCCAGAACAGGAGGAGGGTGCGGGGGCGCACCGTGGGGGGGCATCTGGCGACAGCGTGCGACGAGGGGCAAGCGGTCGTTAGGAGGAGGATGCGAGTGGTCGTTAGGAGGAGGATCGAGTGGTCGTTAGGAGGAGGACGCGGGGGCGCACACACACAAAAGCAATAAGGGGACACAACACTTCCTTCCCCCTTAAAAAGTTGCCTGGTATCGTGCAGGGGGTCGGCGCTCACGCGTGGAGGCGCGCTGGCTTTGTGCGCTCGGGGGAGAAACACTTGTAGGCTGGCTGTTGTTCGCTGTGTCTCCTAGGTCTGTCCTGGGCGAAGTCTCTTCTTCCGGGAAGAGGTGCCAGGCTATGTGGGAAGATGGTGCACGTGTTCTCTCCGCTGGCGGACAGCTCTCAGACGGCGTCGTAAATCTACGCAGCTGGTTGAGATGTCGGCGTGCTACTGTGCCATGTATGTTGACGAGCCAAGAGCGCAGGCCTATGCGTCTGACAATTGTAGCTTCCTCCCAGCGTGGCTTTTTCAGAAACTGTCGGGCGAGGACGCGCTGCCCCTCATTAAGCGTGCCGCAGCGCGGAATTGCTTTTTCTTCCCGGAACGTCTCTGCCTTTGGCTCGGGGAGGATGGCTGTGAGCTGGGTTCGCATTTCACGCTCGAACATCATTTTCGAGGGGGTCTCGCCTGTTGTGCTCTGAACCGTCGTGTGCTGCTTGAAGAGAAAGCGCGCAAGGCGGCGCTGCAGCGAGCCTGTCTGATCTCTTTCAAGGGCGCGTTTTAGCTCGGCTACGTAGCGCTCGGCTTGTCCGTTTGTCGCTGGGTGGTAGGGGGCCGATGTAACTGATGAGATCCCGTTGTCGCGATAAAACTTGAGGATCTCCGCAGACACAAACGGTGTTCCGTTGTCCGACACTACCTTGCGCGGCAGGCCGAACGTTGCAAATAGTGATCGGAGGTTGTCAATGACTGCTGCCGAAGTCGTCTGTCCCATTTGCCTTATCTCAAGCCACTTTGTGTAGGCATCTACGACCACAAGGAAAGTGCAGCCCTCAATTGGTCCTGCAAAATCAATGTGCAGTGTGTGCCATGGTGTGTCTGGCTTTTCCCATTCTGGGACAGGAGCTTTCGGCGGGGCGCTCCGGCTGCTCTGGCAAGGCTTGCATTCTCGCACCACTGTTTCGATGTCGTTGTCAATGCCAGGCCACCACATGTAGCTTCTGGCACACTTTTTCATTGCAACGATGCCCCGATGTCCGGCGTGGATGAGAGACATAGCTTGTGCGCGTAGTTCTCTCGGCATCACAACTCGGGACCCAAATATGATGCAGCCGCGATGGGTGCTCAACTCTGTAGCTCGCCTGCGGTAAGCGTCGAAGTTGTCCCCTTTGAGTTTATGCACGTTGCCTTGTTGAACAGCTGTGTAAACTAGCCGGAGAGCTGCGCACTTCTGCGTAGATGCTGCAACTGTGCCTGCTGTAAGCGGAGGTTCTGGCAGTGCTTCGAACATCATAACGTCTCCTGGTGGAAATGGTTCGTCAACAGTTGCGTCTAGTGGCAGACGGCTTAGCGCATCGGCGTTTTGATGTTTGCCGCATATCATCACGCCTAGTGGAGAAAACCAGTTTCTCCCTAGAAGGCTTGATCCTGTGCCCTTCACAACAAGCAGAGGTAGCGTATGGGTCTGGCCGTTGTAGTTAACCTGCACGTTGGCAGAGCCCAATAGTGGCAGATTCTGTCCTGACCACGTTCGCAGGTGCGTGTCGTCTTGTTGCAGGGCGGGTGCGTCAGATGGCCATGAAGTTCGGAACGTGTCCTCACTGATCAGAGTACAGGCTGCGCCGGAGTCCACCTCGAACTTAATCAGCTGGTGATGTACGCTTACTTCTGTAAGAATCTTCGGTCGCGTGCCGAGATTCATGGTGTTCAGGTCGTACAACACAGATGGTGTTGGTGATGTTGCTCCATGGAGATCAGATAGCGGCGTATTCTCTGAGGCGTTGACGCTGTGATTAGGCTGGGAAGGTGACTTTATCTTGGCAAGTCTCCGTTTCGTAATGCATGCTCTTTCGATATGCCCTCGCTTGTGGCAAAAATTACACGTGGCTGACTGGAATCGACATCCCTGGGGGTTGTGTTGGTCGTCACACCGCCAGCAGCGTTGTGCCTTTTTGACCGATTTTACAACAACAGAAGGCTTGCGCACCTGGTTGCTTGTCTGGTGTACCGGCTCGGTGTTCCGGCGAATCCCTCTCTGCTGGTGACCGGCGCTCTCCGCTCGAACGGCGATGTCGTAAGCTTTGCTGAATGTGAGGTCCTTCTCAGCGAACAGGCGCTGCTGCAGTGACTCGTCACTCAGTCCGCACACAAATCTGTCGCGTAACATCACGTCCAAGGGAAGCATGGTGGTGTTAGCAGAAGAAGCTGCGTCTCCCTCCTGCCCGGTAGCTGTTGTCGACAGCGTTCCAAAATTGCAGTCGGCAGCGAGCTTCTTGAGCGCGGCTACGTAGGCGCTCACAGTTTCTCCTCCCAGTTGATCTCGTCGTTGGAAGCGAGCCCGGCTGTAGACCTCGGATGGCCTTGGGTCGTAGTGCTTTTGCAGCGCTTTTACGATGTCGTCGTAAGACACTGCCGCTGGTGTGCTTGGCTGAATAAGGGCGCAGACAGTATCGTAGGTCTGCTCCCCGCACAGCGTCAGCAGGTTGGCCCTCTTCAAGGCTGGGTCTGTGATGTTGTTAGCTTCAAAGTAGAACTGAAGGCGTCCAACCCACGATGACCACGATGAGCCGTTGAACTCTGGTATCTGATTGGGAAACCCTCGCGTAGCCATGGCTTGTCAATAGCGTTGCGTAGCGCGGGTCGAATCCACTTTCTCGTCGCCACTGTCGTGTCCGGCCGCTGTGTTGAATGCAGCGAAAGACGCACACGGTACTTTAAGACTTCGTTTATTTAAAGCCGATGAGGGTGCGACCAGCGTCGACCGAGGCAGGAGCCGAACTGGCCGCCCGAAGAAAGGGGGGAGCGGAGAAGCGTCCACGGGAGGGAGTGGCTTCCCAGAACAGGAGGAGGGGGCGGAGGCGCACCGTGGGGGGGCATCTGGCGACAGCGTGCGACGAGGGGCAAGCGGTCGTTAGGAGGAGGATGCGAGTGGTCGTTAGGAGGAGGATCGAGTGGTCGTTAGGAGGAGGACGCGGGGGCGCACACACACAAAAGCAATAAGGGGACACAACAATAAGTATTGAAGTATAAGTGAAGTATAAGAAGTTTTGGAGTAAAAGAATAGCGTGGAGCGTGTTTGGCAGGCTCTTGCAGATGTAGCCTGTCGGTAATCACCTACGGGTCAGATACGTGGAGGCTAACAAAAAGGGTTCAGCTTTTCAATTCAGCGAGGTCTGGAAAGAAAACTAATGGATGTAACGTGAGGAGATCGGAAGCGGGCGGAGTGGGTGAAGGAACAAACGCGGGTTAATGACATCCTAGTCGAAATCGAGAGGAAGAAGGGGGCTTGGGCAGGGCATGTAGGGCGAAGCAAAGATAACCGCGGGTCGTTAAGGGTTACGGAGGTGAATTTCAAGAGAAGGAAAACGTAGCAGGTGTTCAGAAAGGTAGGTAGGCGGATGCGGTTAGGAAGTTTTAGGGGATACGGTGGCGGAGAGACATCGGAGAAGCCTTTCGGAGGCAGTGGGCGTAGTACTGAGGCTGATGATGAATACTTCCGAGTTTATCTTTGGCCACCTACATGAGATCACTCTCCAAAAGACGGGCCTGCCGAGAACTACTCTTCACCACTTCCTTCTGGGTTAAAAAGAACCAACTTTCTGGAAGCCAAACTGCGGTTTCAGAACCTTTGTCGGCCAGTTCCTTAACGGTGTAGTAGCAGTCTACTAGCTTGCTCAGAGTGAGCAGTATACCTCAAGCGTTACTGTGAAACGGGCCGGGCCGGGCCCGGGCTGGGCTTCACTCCGGGATTCACGGGCCGGGCCGGGCGCACTAGAGCGATAATTTAGCGGGCCCGGGCCGGGCCCGGGCTCGGGCTTCAGGTCTCGGGCCTCAAATTAAGGCCCGTGCAGTGCTCTATTGTAGGTATGTTTGCCGTTCCCATGCCATCACGTGACCTCACAATCTCATGTACATTGTGATTGATGATAACTGCGCTTGTACAATTTGTTCTGCACTTGAAGCATTAACCCGTCTCATTCTGTTAAGCCGACCAGTAGACATTTTTTAAGCCGAAGTGGGTATATTTTTAATGTATTTAGTGTATATTTTTAATGTTGTAGCGCCCGGCGACGCTATAAAGCGCAGGCGCTGCGATCGGCGTTCCCGCGACAGAAGAAAATAAAGAACGACAGCGCGTGCTCGGAGCGCACGCCCGGCACGCGCAGTCCGGAACTAGAAGTCTGCCACGCTGGTCGTCTCTCGGAGGTGCTCCGCTGCGACCCCGCAAATCCTCAACAGTGGTGACCTGGTGAACCGTGCCTTCTATCGCAGCGGCGTTCCAGCATGGCGTACTGGCAGCACCCAAGTTTCGACCCGCCGCTCCCGGCGTTCCGACCTGCAGGCGTCGGCGGGTGGTTCGCCCAACTGGAGGCTGCGATGTACCTGAACGGCATCACCATCCAGCCGTTCAAACACGAAGTCCTTTGTGACATCCTCCCGGCCGACCTCCTGCGTCGGCTCACCTACTCTGCTTTCGGCGGCCGGCCATACGATGAGCTGCGTGCGGCCTTCTTGGCGTATTTCGGCGCCTACTACGTTCCGCCGCCGCTCTACGACGCAGCGGACCCGTTTTCGCCGCCGCCAGCCTCTGTCCCTGGACCGGCCTCGCTCGCGCCCACGCAGCCTTCATCAGAACCCGGCCCGCCTCAGCAGCCCCTCGCCGCATCGCCGCCACTCCCGTCCAGCGTCTCCAGCCCGGTTGTCTCTCTCGACGCCACACCAGGTGGGATCCGCACGAGCTCCGCCTCGCGCCCTGCTCCCACTACTATCCGACCCGCGTCTCTAGCTCTGCCTCCTTGCGCTTCAGTGGCATTGTCACCAGAGCCTCCTGCAGCCAAGGACAACTCTGCGGCAGCAGCCGTGCCGAGGCTTCCGGCATCTCCACCTACCTCGTCACTACCGTCAACAGCTCTGCAGGCCTCTGCTGTGAGGTTGAAGCCGCCACCACAGCATCTGTCAGATACCAATTCCACTACCCAGGCAGCCACACCGCCTGCCCAAAGGGCCACGCTCCAAACCCTCGGTACTGTCACCCACTTCTCGGCGTCTGACCCTGGCAACTCGACACTGTCGCAGCAAGCGCCTGTTTTTGGTGCCTGACTTGAGCAACCTTCAGCACCGAATGATCAAGTTACCCACACAGAGTAGTGCGGCAACTGTCCATCCACCAGCTGTGTCTCTTGCTGTCCGCCAGCCGTCAGATGTAGCAGTCTCAACTACACGGCCTGTCACTGCCACAGCCTTCTTGCAGACACCCACAGCTGATCATGCCCACACGCGCATCGACACTGGCGAGGTGCTCCGGACTGTCACTCCCGTTTCATCCAAGCACCTTGGATTGAGCCCAGCAACTTGCTCCGGCATCGTCACAGCTGTCACTGTTGTGTCGACGGTCCCACCACATCTGCTGTCAGTCCATGGAGCCGTTTCGGCCGCTCCTGTGCTTGTGATCGCGTACACGGTGCGTCAGATCCCCATGGACATCAGGCGCAACACTCCAACATCGCTGACACTTGTGTCAGCGGGCATCACTACAGCCGGTGACGGCCTGACCATGGCCTCCCCTGCCTCCATGTCCATTGTCAGCTCGCTACCCTGCATCATTCGCCCGTTGCGCAGCAGCCAGGCTCGTCCACCTGAGCCCGCGTCCTCCACCCGACAGCTCTTCCCGGCCCCCGACATGAACTTACCGGACCTTGTAGCGACCCCGTGGGGACACTGTTACTCCAGCTGCCTGCTTGCCTGCCGTGGCTACTCCATCTCTGCCCCGTCGGCGCGTATATTTCGACGTTCCGTCTAGGCGGGGGGCCCTGTAGCGCCCGGCGACGCTATAAAGCGCAGGCGCTGCGATCGGCGTTCCCGCGACAGAAGAAAATAAAGAACGACAGCGCGTGCTCGGAGCGCACGCCCGGCACGCGCAGTCCGGAACTAGAAGTCTGCCACGCTGGTCGTCTCTCGGTGGTGCTCCGCTGCGACCCCGCAAATCCTCAACAATGTATTTCTAATGACATCTAATGCATTTATTGCATATTTTAGTATATTTTTAATGCATTATAAATATGCTAAGCGGGCAAAAATGTACTTTTCACGCATTTTAAAGAACGTTCAAAATATTATTTCTAGTATACTTAGAAAGCATTCGTATTGTAGTTTAAGCATAGGGACAAAAAATGCGAAATAAATATGAAATTTATACAATATCTTGAGAAAAACAGCGCTTCCAGACAAAGGACCACAAACAAGAAGGACACACAACTGCGCTGACTAACATCTTTTATTTCGGAAGGGAGCCGATCCGCGCATTTTATACAGAACCGGAGGGAATGATGCGCACGCGCAAAGATCAGCAAAGTGAGAGCACGGAAAGCGCCAACACATAGACCAACTATTCTTGTCGTCACTGATAACAAATAACGCAGCCAAAACAAGCGAGAAAAGAAAAAACCGGGGAAACAAAGGCAGGGAGCGTAAAGAAACAATTCCAAAAAGTTCTGAAAAGATCCCGAAGAAGCCAACAACAACCTTTGTTTCCCCCGTTTTTTCTTTTCTCGCTTGTTTTGGCTGCGTTATTGGTTATCAGTGACGATAAAAATAGTTGGTCTATGTGTTGGCGCTTTCCGTGCTCCCAACTTTGCTGATCTTTGCGCGTGCGCATCATTCCCTCCAGTTCTGTATAAAATGCGCGGATCGGCTCGCTTCCGAAATAAAAGATGTTAGTCAGCGCAGTTGTGTGTCCTTCTTGTTTGTGGTCCTTTGTCTGGAAGCGCTGTTTTTCTCAAGATGTACCCCAACCAACTCGCCCGGCAACACACCTTGCTCTAATACAATATGTTTGAAATGCATTTTAAGTACATCCTCTTTTTCGCTAAGGGTTGGATTGGGGCAGCAGTAGCGCTGGACACATGGAAATTAAAGGTGTGAAGGGAACATTTTGATAGCATACAGTTCTTCGTAAGCGTCGCCAGTCAAATCTTTTAGATGGCGCGGTTGTGGCAGCCCCTGAAAATAATCTCGGGAGGTTGTCCCAGCCATCTCCGAAAGGGGGTCGAGGCTTAGATGTATACAGTCATGTTTGGCGTGCTCAATGCACCAATAAACCTGAAGGGCAAAGGTCTCGGCTCAACAGTCTTTGTTCAACAGACGCCTGAATACATCGTCGGCAATCGACTTGAGGATAAGGAACAATTTGCCATCCTTTGCAAATAACGCGGATCACTTCACGACTCAGAGACAAGATGTCCGCAGCATACGGGTGTAATACGAGGTGTAAGACGGCATAGACGGCGAGCCTCGATATGAAAGGTATCTTGTGTGACTTTCAAATAGGACTGCTGCGAAAATCGCCCACAGCCTGCTTCAGATATCAGAGCCGGTCAGCCTGTTAAACTGCGCACACTGGACGTTACGCTCAGCATCGAAGCAGAAAATGGAACTTTAATTACAAGAGTTGCGCGCCATCGTTGAAGCTTGAAGAGCAATATGAGCCAGTTCTCAGATTCGACGTCGCCGACGAAGTCGGTTCGCTGTTCGCAAGTCTGGACCATAACAGCACTCGGCAGAGGAGTTGTAACTGTGTATGGAGGGCTTAAAATGTCTACATGAGGGCCCAGTGTTAGAAGAGGTGCCGACATATAGGACGCTGTCATCTTGTTTTAGTCGGTACCAAATCCAAAAATCAATAAGGAGTTGTCAGAGGAGAATATCTGGTAGACCTGTGTTACAGGAGTGGAAGAAAATTTACGAGCTTACTTTACCAAACAATGTAGTTATCTTTCTGAGGAGAGAATGACAACAGCTTCACACTGCCCTGGCCCCTCCGTACCGTCAGCGTGTTATCCGGTACCTGTATAGCGCCAACACTATTTATGTTTAAATGTCGCGTGCATAAGCATCATAGAGAACATTGCCGGGAATCTTTGTACATTTTTTTGCTCAATCTCCAAAAGTGCCGACACGCGGCTTTATCGCTTATTGTGATGTAAAACGCGACTAGATTTATCTCGATTAATAGCATGCAGGCGAAGTCTATTTTAGTTTGTTCAAGCTTGTCGTAATAACTTTGCACGCCGTATCTCCAAAGTTCGCTATCAGCGTTGAATTAAACGCGACCGAGAGTGGCGGGCATTCTCTTCGATGACCGCCAACCAAGCTTGTTGCTGCGCCACCTTCTAGTCATTCCGGTACTTTCATGTGCAAGTCAGCAAAAATAAAGAGTTTTGTTGATAGCTATTATTACTGTTTTCCTGCTCTCTGGGCTGCAGTCACCACTACGTGACAGTATGAGCAGCATAGTAGGTCCGAGGAAAGTGGAAGTTATGGTCGTGAAGACTGAGGCCGAAACTGAAAGTGCTCCCTTGGGTTGGCCTATCAAGTATTCGACATTATCCATATTTTTATGAAAAGCGCTATTCTACAACTGTATGCAGAATTATTGAATGCTGTTATAACCATTGTTGTGCATTCATCTCCTCGTTTTCCGCTCAAAACGTCTGTAAGTAGTCGAGTATAATTTATAACCATCGTTTCTCGTTGCTGGCTGAAAAAAAAATCTAGAAAGAAAAACTCAATATGTCCTCAAGGTTTCTCACATCCATTTGTGCATCTGGTAACTTTCTTAAGTTCTTGAGTAGTTTTTCGGCTCTTTGTGTCTTCAATGCAGGAACGCCGACATAGCTGGCATTTCGACAAGCAGCACTATGTTTCTGCCACACTGGGCCACAGAAAACATTACTCAAATGTGGAGGTTCTCTGCGCCAAACCCTGGAAGAGGATTAGACTTAGAGCCTTATATGGTAAGAATTGTATGCAAGTTTGAAAGTTACTAAGCTCATTAAAGCAAATCAGTCGCGAACTCTAGCTCATATATAAAAGATAGGCTACGTGTTGCTTGCTATGTCAATGAACTTGTAAGTTTTTGCTCTCATCACAGCTCACAATAGTCGTGTTTAAACTGCGAAAACTTGAAAACCAGGTCAACTAGTCCACAGCTATAAAAGACAAAACAAATATAGACATCAAGAGGTCATCGAAAAAGAAAGGTGTGAGAGAATTTGGGTTCTGCAGGTTCCGAAATCTTTTATAGCATTAGGGTGCAACACTGTCCGTGAACATGACATACTTTAACTTCAGCTACATGCTTAAAGAATTGCGATTCTCCCAAGCTTTTTGGTAGGCCATTGGGAATTAAATATATGTTCCCTATGATCAATCTCCAGTGCCAAAACTTGTTACATGTCGGTACTTTAGATATTATATGTACCTCTGAGCGCTGAGCGCCGTGCAGTTTACTCCGTTCTTGCTTGGTGCAGCCACTGCCCTGCTGTATCAGGAGTATTGTGCTGATATGTCGTCTGTTGTGTTCGAATGCCGCGCTTTCTATGCTAGTCCAGCTTCGAAGAGAAGGTATGCAGCTTTGTAAAATAATTGCCATAGCTGAATGTTTTCTATTAACAAGGAAGCAAGGTTCAGCTAAGCTCTGGACACTTTTAAAGCGACCGTAGTTTCAAGATTCTAACTCTAAGATAGCGTTCTGGAAACTTGTTCAACAATTGAATCCCTTTACTGTGCCTAAGAAGTGCACAGAAACAATAAATTCTGCGGTTATGTGTATGTGGGTTTGTCTCCCTGCGATAACGACACTTTGCATGTTTTTGCTTGAACGGTTGTGTGGGTCTTCATTGATTTAAGTGTGAGCCTTATGCAGCGTAAAACATAACAGAAGAATCAGGAATGTTCACCAAATTATGCAGTGTTGACAGCATTCTAATTATATAAGAAGTGTTCTTAAAGACCCTTCAAGTAGAACCTTACCTACTTTTGCAGAAGGTATACCGCATTCAATACCATTTTGTAAGAGAGCATCCATCTCACTTATTAAGAGAGCATCGCCCTAAAGGATATTTTGTTAGTTCAGGTGCAAAAAGGCGGAGAAAACAAATTTTCTGTTGAAAATAAGTTTGCTATGCAGCTACCGAGCAGAAAGTTGCATGATGAATAATTATATGATGTCACTTTTAAAGCGTACATTATATTATAAGCAAGTTCGCGAAATTAGAGGTCGTTTATTTGTTGGTTTATGTGCCGGAATATAGAAAAGCCTTTCTATACAAAAACACCTAAAAGTATTCGTGCTCTCTTTTCCCATTCAGGGACACAATTTCAGAATAATGCTCCGATATTGTCATACAGTGCTCTCATTTTTCGTCAATTCAAGTTGACAGCGCAAACTTTCTGCGATTGAATAATTTGAAGCGATTCCTGTTCGGCACTTAACAGAGTTTTTAAGCGCTATACGGATCTTCTTCATGCAGAGGTATATAAATATCAAAACGCATTTCGAGATCATGGAAGTGAGTGAGAAATGCAACGTGGCAACGAGCTTTAAATTGAATGCACCTTAAAAACGCGAACATCTGATATCTGTGGATCTCCTTGTGATCCATCGTTCTTTTGCACAAATCTTGCACAGAGTCCTTCAGCATGTTCTAAAGAAGACATCGCCGCCCTGTGGCACTGTTGTCAATCTGCAATTCAAAGAAGGCGTCACACAATAATGTAGCATGTGAGCATCCCTTGAAAAGCGTTCAAATGCAACAAAAATTGCTTTTGAATTTTGATGAAAGGAAATGACGTAGTAGCTGTCTCACATATCTCGCTGGACACCCGAACCGCGCCGTAAGGGAAGGAATAAGGGAGGGAGTGAAAGAAACGAAGAGGTGCAGTGGAGGCCTCCAGAATAATTTCCACCACCTGGGAATCTTTAACGTGCACTAACGTCGCACAGGACACGGGCGCCTTTTGCGTTTCGCCTCCATAAAAACACGGCTGCCGCATTCGGGTTCGAACCCGGGCACGCCGGCTGAGTATACGACCGCCTTAACCACTGAGCCACATGGTTATAATAAACTGTTGCCCAACCTGGTCGAGAACTAAGGCGGACGGTCGACTGAGGATTATTGTGCTTTATTGCGCTGTAAGCAGTGTTGATTGAAATTAAATTTTTTTAACGTTTTCCACTTCTGCTGATATATATATATACGGGGTCTGTTAGAAAAGTATCCGACCTTTGGCCGAACAAAAAAAACTGGCATAACTGGAGCGTTAGAAACCTAATAACCTTCAAAGTAGTCTCCTCGAGGCTCCATATACATCTCGCAGCGGTGCTGCCATTGTTGGAAGTATTCCGAAAAGGGCCTTTTCGGAATGGAATTTAGCTCTGCTGTCGTTGCAGCCGGAAAATATAATTAACCTGTCAAGCTCACAGCTCACCCCCGAGGAAAAGTCACTGCTGTCACGTGGCCTAAAATTCTGCCCAAGCCATAGCAAATATAACGAGTACAAGTTACTCCAGGATCTAGATAACTTTTCGCGAACTCTATAATTACGGGAATATTTCTTCGACAAACCGAACTCAAATAATGTGCGGTACCCCCAATCTCAGGAACAGTGGACACCCAAAACTGGTAGGGACACACATCTAGACCTATATATAAAAGCGGTACAAAAGGAGATTCTTCAAGCTTTTGGGGCACGAAAATCTGGGCCACCTAACCTCACAAAAAAAGAGCGTAACGCCTTAGGCTCACTTAGCAAACGAACCGACATTGTCATTAAGCCCGCCGACAAAGGTGGAGGCATAGCTATTTTAGACACAGATAACTACATTCAGGAGGGCAACCGCCAGCTCAACAACCCAAAATTCTATACTAAACTCCCATCAGACCCGACCGCTAAGCAAAAGAACATCGTAGAGCGAAGTATAAAACAACTAACAGATGAAGGTGAATTACCACCGCGAGTAGGTAAAGCGCTCACGCCAAGAAATTCCTCCGCGGGGCGCTTCTACATGCTTCCGAAAATACACAAACAGAATCATCCAGGGATCCCGATTATTTCTGGTATTGGCACAATAACAGAACCGATCTCGGAGTATATCGATTCGCTCATCAAACATATCCCTCCGAAACATCCATCTTACATACGCGACACTAATCACTTCCTGAAAGAATTATCGAATGTCACCTTCCCCCAAGGCGCTTTCCTAGTTACCCTGGATGTGGTATCACTTTACACTAACATCCCACATGACGACGGAATTCAGGCAATGGTTGGATCATATAAAGAATACAAAATTCTAGACACCCCTTGTCAAGTGCCGTCGAGACCTTGCAAATTTGGCCCTTAAACTTAACACCTTTGAGTTCAACAACTCATATTACCTTCAAACTAGCGGCACAGCTATGGGCACAAAAATGGCTCCAAATTACGCCAACATATTTATGAACAAAATTGAATCAGACTTTCTGTCCTCATATTCAACAAAACCAGCTTTTTACAAACGCTTTCTGGATGACATATTCATAGTTTGGACAGAGACCGAGGACGAACTCATCCATTTTATCGCCTCATTCAACAAAATCCATCCCAATATCTCTTTCACACACACCTACTCAACCAATAAAATTAACTTCCTGGATGTTCTGGTTCGAGTAGAAGGAAGTACATTAATCACTAGTGTCTATAAAAAACCCACAGACGGACAGCAGTATCTTCATTTCAACAGCTGCCACCCACGCCACTGCAAAACTTCAATCCCATACTCACAGGACATCAGATTCAAACGAATTTGCTCACGATCGGAAGATTTTCACGAAAATGCTAATCGCATGCGGGACACTCTAAAAAAACAACATTACCCGTCTTCTATAATCAACGATGCCATTAAAAAGGC